>NC_041403.2:152933957-153178957 GCF_900747795.2 Erpetoichthys calabaricus
ACTAATAATCTTTGGACACCAACATTTTTCCTTCTTCTTTATGTGATATGAAGCCTGTCTTGCCGAGCACAGCTATAGATTGTACATTTTTTTATTCAGGTCAGTTTTATTGATCCTGGGTATGACGTTGTCCTCCAACTTGCAGGGAAAACTCAGGGGTTGATGACAGGATTGGCACTCCAGCCACTGTTAAAAAGCCTCCCACTGTTCCACTCCATTCAAACTAGGGTGATGCTGAGGTGTCACCCATTGCACGGCTACACTCGGGTCCTAACTTGGAATCCTGAGGTGGTTTGTCGTGTGGTGGGTGCAGCAATGCGCTGTATCAGAGCAGGCTCCCCACCTCCCTCTCTCTATCTCTGGCAAAGTCTTCAAATATTTTTATTTATTGTTACACTCTAACAGTTTAGGGTTACTTGACTAGGAGCAGGGATTGCAGGTGTTTCACCAATAGCTTAAAAATCCTGCATGGTTTATAATAATAAGAAAACATCCTGCTGCATTTTCAACGCAAAAAAGCTTTCATTATGGCCGCTATTATGCCATTATAGAATTACTTGTGAAATGGCACAATTGGTGCATGCTTCTAAAGCATGATGATGTGATGAATCAACTGTTAGTCGATTGAGTTGAGCAAGTGGTGAGACGATTTTTTTTTTTTGATGCAGTGTCATACGTACAGTGCATCCGGAAAGTATTCACAGCACATCACTTTTTCCACATTTTGTTATGTTACAGCCTTATTCCAAAATGGATTCAAATCATGTTTTTCCTCAGAATTCTACACATAACTCTTTTCACGTTGTCATTATAGGGTGTTTACTTGAGGTTTTTGCAAATTTCTTAAAAATAAAAAAACTGAGAAATCACATGTCCATAAGTATTCACAGCCTTTGCTCAATACTTTGTCGATGCACCTTTGGCAGCAATTCCAGCCTTAAGTCTTTTTGAATATGATGCCACAAGCTTGGCACACCTATCCTTGGCCAGTTTCACCCATTCCTCTTTGCAGCTCCTCTCAAGCTTCTTCAGGTTGGACGGGATGCGCCGGTGCACAGCCATTTTAAGATCTCTCCAGAGATGTTCAATCGGATTCAAGTCTGGGCTCTGGCTGGGCCACTCAAGGACATTCACAGAGTTGTCCTGAAGCCACTCCTTTGATATCTTGGCTGTGTGCTTAGGGTCGTTGTCCTGCTGAAAGATGAACCGTCGCCCCAGTCTGAGGTCAAGAGCGCTCTGGAGCAGGTTTTCATCCAGGATGTCTCTGTACATTGATGCAGTCATCTTTCCCTTTATTCTGACTAGTCTCCCAGTCCCTGCCACTGAAAAACATCCCCACAGCATGATGCTGCCACCACCATGTAGGGTGGTACTGTAGGGATGGTATTGGCCTGGTGATGAGCGGTGCCTGGTTTCCTCCAAACGTGACGCCTGGCATTCACACCAAAGAGTTCAATCTTTGTCTCATCAGACCAGAGAATTTTCTTTCTCATGGTCTGAGAGTCCTTCAGGTGACCCTAAGTACACAGCCAAGATATCTAAGGAGTGGCTTCCGTCTGGCCACTCTACCATACAGGCATGATTGGTGGATTGCTGCAGAGATGGTTGTCCTTCTGGAAGGTTCTCCTCTCTCCACAGAGGACCTCTGGAGCTCTGACAGAGTGACCATCGGGTTCTTGGTCACCTCCCTGACTAAGACCCTTCTCCCCCGATCGCTCAGTTTAGATGGCCGGCCAGCTCTAGGAAGAGTCCTGGTGATTTCGAGCTTCTTCCACTTACGGATGATGGAGACCACTATGCTCATTTGGACCTTCAAAGCAGCAGAAATTTTTCTGTAACCTTCCCCAGATATGTGCCTCGAGACAATCCTGTCTCGGAGGTCTGCAGACAATTCCTTTGACTTCATGCTTAGTTTGTGCTCTGACATGAACTGTCAACTGTGGGACCTTATATAGACAGGTGTGTGCCTTTCCAAATCATGTCCAACCAACTGAATTTACCACAGGTGGACTCCAATTAAGCTGCAGAAACATCTCAAGGATGATCAGGGGAAGCAGGATGCACCTGAGCTCAATTTTGAGCTTCATAGCAAAGGCTGTGAATACTTATGTACATGTGCTTTCTCAATTTTTTTATTTTTAATAAATTTGCAAAAATCTCAAGTAAACTTTTTTTCACGTTGTCATTATGGGGTGTTGTGTGTAGAATTCTGAGGAAAAAAATGAATTTAATCCATTTTGGAATAAGGCTGTAACATAACAAAATATGGAAAAAGTAATGCGCTGTGAATACTTTCCGGATGCACTGTAGTGGCGATAAAGGAATAGAAGCTTTATATTTGTCTATAGATTGTTTTAAACATACTTAGTTATGTCCGTCCAACCATTTGGCTGATTTGTGTATTCAGTTCAGGGTCACAAGGAGTCAGAGCCCATCCTGGCTCATTGATTGCACAACAGATTCCAATGGTGGTGAGGCCAGCGACCTCATACACACCATTCAAAAATGTATGTAATTAGTGTTTCAGAACTTCCACGTTGGCAAGGCAGTCGTTAATATTTTGAAGCACAAGGCATATCTCTCCATATGTACGGCATGCACTGCGTTAACAGAAGAGCATAATCTCAGACACACTATTAGCAGAACAACTGTAAAAGTATGCTTAGTTTCTGAAAATGAATCC
This sequence comes from Erpetoichthys calabaricus, assembly GCF_900747795.2. Classification (NCBI taxonomy): domain Eukaryota; kingdom Metazoa; phylum Chordata; class Cladistia; order Polypteriformes; family Polypteridae; genus Erpetoichthys; species Erpetoichthys calabaricus. The sequence goes on from NC_041403.2 coordinate 152,936,641, forward strand.
GAGAACCTAAAATTCGTATCTTTTGTCATATTGCTGGGTTGTTTGAAGCCAAAGTAATATTTATTAGTTAATTACTGTGACGAAAATTTTACTTAAAGCACATGCTTCATATATTTAATCTCCAGTCAAGACTAAGTTCTGCACTTACAGTCAGTCCAATGCAGTAGCTGATTCTTCAGTAATAAACAGGCACAAGCAGCAGAAATGGCTGTGCACTTGCGTAAAGTTAGAGAACGATTACAGAACTGAGAGAGGCTGTTTTATGGGAATTTTGAAATCTTAAATTGACTAGTTTGATTTTACTCGGGTAGTCGTAATGTTGGGACAAATCTTTAATGAGAGAGAGAGAGATATCTTGGAAGTTAAAGCATCTGGTGTTTGTGACATTTGAGTTAATTTGGCCTGTTAATTGTTACTTTTCATAAATGTTATCAGCCAGCTAGTGTCTCCTCCATATACCGATAGAAACATAAATACAACAGCACATGTCACAAACCTGATACGAAAAATGTGTTATTACAAAGGTTTGTGTGAATGAAAACATCCTGAATTACCTTTCTATTCAATAGCTTTTGTAACAATGATAAAATAATGTTAATAAATAAATATTTCTTACAGTTTTTTAGACCCGTTTGTATGGGTACTTAACGGATTTAGATTGGGTTTTTTTCTGTAATTTGCTTGAACATTCTGTTGATTTTGCAACTTTCTCATCATGCTAAGTTTTGTAGTCCGTTTGCGGTACCGATTTATTAGCGCGAGTCCGAGAGAGAGTCATTGGGCTGCAGGGAGGGGGGCGGGGCTCCTCTCACTCACATGTCTGCCTCGGGGCGTAACCTTAACTCCACTTAGTTAGTGAACGAGAGAACTACTTCACGGATTTAGATCTTTTTTATATATATAATTTGCTTCAACATTCTTGTTGAATTTGCAACTTCCCTCATTGCGCTAAGAATCATACTTCGGTTGCAGGAGTGATATATTCGTGCCAATCCAAGACAGAGGCTGCGGGCCGAGGGGAGGGGGAAGAGTGACGTCAGGAGTAGAGAGCTGGGAGGGGCCCTCCTCACTGTTCTGTTTCACTAGGCCGTGGGCAAAGCCACGGGGGATGGCTAGTCTTCTTGTATAATATGCTACCATGGCTGTCTGTTTGTCTGTCCAGGATTTTAAATCACCTGTAGCTTGCAAACCATTTGAACTATTGACCTGACATTTGGTACACATATACTACGTGACGTCTACTATCCGCTTTCAGGGTGATGATGATTTACCGTCAAGGTTATTCCTCTTTTTATTTTTATTTTATTTGATTGTAGAATCAACTCTCGGCTGTGGCCAGCAGGATGGCCGTTTGACGCATGTGTACGGGCGCCATTCTCATTCCCTACCACCTTCGCCGTCACTTCCCCTACCTCGTCATAAATTAAATCATTCTTGAGGCAGATTGAAGACTTAAGTGCCAGCTTAAGTGAAACATTAAAGAAAACATATTAAGTAATAGCAACCCAAACACTGACGTGATCAGTTTTAATGTGAAAAGATGCAGATGAAAGAAGAAAAGAAGCGGGCCGCCGGAGTGGAGAAAAGAAGAGCTGCTCAAGAAGCAGCAAGCGCAACAACCTCAGAGCAAACGAATGCTAAATGTACAGAGAAACAGGATGAGAGCTAAGAATGCTTAAGTCAAGTGGATTCACTGCACGTTATCTTGCAGTGTGTCGTTATTGGTTAATAATATTACAATTTGGGGGGATTTTTTTTTGCCCCACTTTGTACTCTAAGGGGCAAAGTTGTGTGAATAATTACACTTTGCTGTGGTTATTTGTGAGAGTGCTGTTTTTTCTTTGATTAGATACGTAATATTTTTTTCTTCTCCATACAAGGTTGCAATTATGTTAATTAAAAAGAAAAACAACAATGGCTCTCAAGTTTTTCTTCACAATCTATTAGTCTCTGCTCTTTACTATTCTCTCCTTCCAGCACTTTTAGCTTTCAATTACACAGCTTCATTTTCCAATATATCTTTTCCATTCACTGTAATAGTTGTTATCTGTTGTTGTTTAGCCCAAGCCACAGAAGATACTACTGTAATAGCTTTTAAATTGAGAGAATGTGTATGTTTTTGGCAGCTGTGTTTTTGAATTGCCATTGGTTACGCAACATTGTCTTTGAAGGGCTAAATGACATGAACACAGTGAAGTAATAGAAACTGTAATGTGAAACTCATGAATGATTAACTAATACTCGTTGATAGACAATTTTACTGTCATACCATCAGCTATTTTGTTACATCAATGATAATGTTCCTAGCTGTATCTGAGAATCCGCTGAAGGGCATTCCTGTTCTTCTCAGCTCGGTAGATTTATTATCCATCTGAATACAATGTTTTAAGAAATATTCTTCCCATCATCCTTATGGATAAACATAATTTGATCAATTGAACTGCATAATACAGGAGATGAATATTGATCTTCTTAAATATTGAATCAAGAAAAATAATTATTTATATGAAGTATAAATGGGGTGGATTGGCAGACTGGGGTGGTGGTCCCCCTCTTTAAGAAGGGGGACCGGAGGGTGTGTTCCAACTACAGAGGGATCACACTCCTCAGCCTCCCTGGAAAAGTTTATTCAGGGGTCCTGGAGAGGAGGGTCCGTCGGATAGTCGAGCCTCGGATTCAGGAGGAACAGTGTGGTTTTCGTCCTGGTCGCGGAACAGTGGACCAGCTCTATACCCTTAGCAGGGTCCTGGAGGGTGCATGGGAGTTTGCCCAACCAGTCTACATGTGTTTTGTGGACTTGGAAAAGGCATTCGACCGTGTCCCTCGGGGAATCCTGTGGGGGGTACTCCGAGAGTATGGGGTACCGGCCCCCCTGATAAGGGCTGTTCGGTCCCTGTACGATCGGTGCCAGAGCTTGGTCCGCATTGCCGGCAGTAAGTCGAACCCGTTTCCAGTGAGAGTTGGACTCCGCCAGGGCTGCCCTTTGTCACCGATTCTGTTCATAACTTTTATGGACAGAATTTCTAGGCGCAGCCAGGGCGTTGAGGGGGTCCGGTTTGGTGGGCTCAGGATTGGGTCACTGCTTTTTGCAGATGATGTTGTCCTGTTTGCTTCATCAGGCCGTGATCTTCAGCTCTCTCTGGATCGGTTCGCAGCCGAGTGTGAAGCGGCTGGAATGAGAATCAGCACCTCCAAATCCGAGACCATGGTCCTCAGCCGGAAAAGGGTGGAGTGCCCTCTCAGGGTTGGTAGCGAGATCCTGCTTCAAGTGGAGGAGTTCAAGTATCTCGGGATCTTGTTCACGAGTGAGGGAAGAATGGAGCGTGAGATCGACAGGCGGATCGGTGCGGCATCCGCAGTAATGCGGGCGCTGCATCGGTCTGTCGTGGTGAAAAAGGAGCTGAGCCGCAAGGCGAAGCTCTCAATTTACCAGTCAATCTATGTTCCTACCCTCACCTATGGTCATGAACTATGGGTAGTGACCGAAAGAACGAGATCGCGAATACAAGCGGCTGAAATGAGTTTCCTCCGCAGGGTGTCTGGGCTTTCCCTTAAAGATAGGGTGAGAAGCTCAGTCATCCGGGAGGGGCTCAGAGTAGAGCCGCTGCTCCTCCGCATCGAGAGGAGTCAGATGAGGTGGCTCGGGCATCTGATCAGGATGCCTACTGGACGCCTCCCTGGTGAGGTGTTCCGGGCACGTCCAACCGGGAGGAGGCCCCGGGGAAGACCCAGGACACGCTGGAGGGACTATGTCTCTCGACTGGCCTGGGAACGCCTTGGGATTCTCCCGGAAGAGCTAGAAGAAGTGGCCGGGGAGAGGGAAGTCTGGGCATCTCTGCTCAAGCTGCTGCCCCCGCGACCCGACCTCGGATAAGCGGGAGACAATGGATGGATGGATGGATATATGAAGTATTCTTCACGTGTAGATGAGACAAGGGGGCTCCGCCCCCTGCTCGCTTCGCTCGCCTACCCCCGGCGTTTTGAACCCGTGCCCGCTGGGCAGCCGTAGTTTCAGACGCGCGTTGTAGGAGCTTGCGTTGTTTTGAACCCGTGCTTGCCCTGCTTCTGCGGTTTGAGACGCGCGTTGTAGGCGTATATCTGTCAGTCGAGCTTGTTCGGTTTGAACCCGTGCCTGCTTTGCCTCCGCAGTGTCAGACGGTGGGTCGCGTTCGGCATTTTGTACGATCCCAAGCAGCACATTATTCCTAACTTTACTCCGCAGTAGTGCCACGCACAATATGGCGGTGACGCCTGCGCCTTCACTACACAGTAGTGCCACTCACAATATGGCGGCGACGCCTGCGCCTTCCGTATTATGTCAGGTTTTACCATGCTGTGTAGGCGCCTTTGCCTTTCGTACTGTCCCGCGCTTTCCGACGCGCGATGTAGGCGCCTGCACCTTCCGGGTCTGCCTCCGCTGTGTGGTGTGGACGTTTAACTGTCGTGTTTTCTGCTTTTATATTCTGTATCTCGCTGTGCATGTGTTTCGTGCCTAGGTTTTTTTGAAGCTGTTGCATCCCAGTTTTCATCATCTGTAACCTGCTCTCCATGTGTTTGGCCCCGTTCTTTAACCTCTTTATGACGTTTTACTTTGTTTTCTACTCTGTCTTTTATTTCTGACCTCGCTTTATCCTGCTTTTGTTTCAATGACACCTGGTCCGTGGTGATTATATTCTCCCTTTTTCGAGTACTAATTTCCATTTGTTTGCGAGACTGTGATCTTTACTGTACTGTCAATAATGCATCACTGTAATGTGATCCACCTATGCTGTATAGTTTGGACGTGTGAGGATGACGTACGTTTAATACGGAGCGTCCGCCCGTGTCACTCTGGGGCCCCCTATTGTTAATACGGAGCTTCTTCCGTACTATCATGCGGTGCATTGTGGACCACTGCGGACTCCGTAGTGTTTCCCGTTTCACTTTGTAGCTCGGTCAGTCGAGCGGTTTCTTTTTGGAGCCGTGCCTGCCTGGTTTGCGGCATGTCAGACGGTTCGTAGTTTCTCCCGTTTCGCTCTGGGGCGGGGGGGTCTTTGTGTGGCGCCTGCGCATGTTCATAGTCTCTCCCGTTTCACTCTGGGGAGGGGGGCTTTGTGTGGCGCCTGCACACTATGTCTCCTGCGTCCACGGGCAGGTCCCTGTGTCCATATCCGGTTTACCATTCTCGGTTAGTAATATGGATGACCCTGTTTCTGTCCCGTAAGCTGCTAGTGTATTTCTCAGTTCTTGCTTCTAAGCTATGCAGTAAGCTTTCTATACGTATCTGAACTTATCCCACTCTACTGTACAATGCATAACTGTGACTGTTGAGTAAAAAAATTTCCTTTTCTTTGTTTTTAAATGTTTCTTCTTTAATAATGATGTGTGTTCAGACCAGAGTGAGTGTGTTTCTGTGTGTGTGTAAAAAAAAAAAAAAAAAATTCTTGTCAAACGTTGGCGCTGTATCTGATCGTGTTCAGCTCTGACGGGAGAGCGTCCACCGCGTGGGGAGAAGAGCACGTGGCCATGATATCTCAGCAGCTACCCTCTAAAACACAGAGCTCTGATTTCTCTCTCAAAAACATCAAACGGTACTCCTTAACAATCTCTAGATGATAATGTCTGTTGAACAAACAGGTATCGCTAGCTAAGCTGAGGCATGGTGCGCTCCAACACGTGGCAATAGGTAGACCGACTCGAACGAAGGCTGGCTTGGGAGTGAGGAGGGCCCCACCCCCTCCTCTCGGCCTACAGCTGCTCTCTCAGATTTGCGCAAATAAATCAGTGCCGCAACCAAACTATAATACTTAGTGCGAAGGGAGAAGTTGCAAAATGAACTGGAATGTTAAAGCAAATTTTACAAAAAAACCCAATCTAAATCCGTTAAGTAGTTCTCTCGTAAAAAGCAGACAGACATTTATTTATGTATTTATTTAAAGTGCTTCTGTAAAAAGGAAGATTTTTCACTGTGGACAGATGTTATCTATCTATCTGTCTGCCTGTCTATCATATAGTGTCTTTCACATCTATCTCTGTCTATCTAAGCTCTCTTCAGTTGCACTTTTTCCTCAGAGTCAGTCGAATTACCGTCATCTTTTTATCCATCTGCTTTACCATGGGTATCCATAGCTTTTTCTGGTCCTATCAAGCACCTACAATGCATCCGGAAAGTATTCACAGCGCATCACTTTTTCCACATTTTGTTATGTTACAGCCTTATTCCAAAATGGATTAAATTCATTTTTTTCCTCAGAATTCTACACACAACACCCCATAATGACAACGTGAAAAAGTTTACTTGAGATTTTTGCAAATTTATTAAAAATAAAAAAATTGAGAAAGCACATGTACATAAGTATTCACAGCCTTTGACATGAAGCTCAAAATTGAGCTTGGGTGTCTCCTGTTTCCCCTGATTACCCTTGAGATGTTTCTGCAGCTTAATTGGAGTCCACCTGTGGTAAATTCAGTTGACTGGACATGATTTGGAAAGGCACACACCTGTCTATATAAGGTCCCACAGTTGACAGTTCATGTCAGAGCACAAACCAAGCATGAAGTCAAAGGAATTGTCTGTAGACCTCCGAGACAGGATTGTCTCGAGGCACAAATCTGGGGAAGGTTACAGAAAAATTGCTGCTGCTTTGAAGGTCCCAATGAGCACATTGGACTCCATCATCCGTAAGTGGAAGAAGTTCGAAATCACCAGGACTCTTCCTAGAGCTGGCCGGCCATCTAAACTGAGCGATCGGGGGAGAAGGGTCTTAGTCAGGGAGGTGACCAAGAACCCGATGGTCACTCTGTCAGAGCTCCAGAGGTCCTCTGTGGAGAGAGGAGAACCTTTCAGAAGGACAACCATCTCTGCAGCAATCCACCAATCAGGCCTGTATGGTAGAATGGCCAGACGGAAACCACTCCTTAGTAAAAGGCACATGGCAGCCTGCCTGGAGTTTGCCAAAAGGCACCTGAAGGACTCTCAGACCATGAGAAAGAAAATTCTCTGGTCTGATGAGACAAAGATTGAACTCTTTGGTGTGAATGCCAGGCGTCACGTTTCGATGAAACCTGGCACCATCCCTACAGTGAAGCATGGTGGTGGCAGCATCATGTTGCGGGGATGTTTTTCAGAGGCAGGAACTGGGAGACTAGTCAGGATAAAGGGAAAGATGACTGCAGCAATGTACAGAGACATCCTGGATGAAAACCTGCTCCAGAGCACTCTTGACCTCAGACTGGGGCGACAGTTCATCTTTCAGCAGGACAACGACCCTAAGAACACAGCCAAGATATCAAAGGAGTGGCTTCAGGACACCTCTGTGAATGTCCTTGAGTGGCCCAGCCAGAGCCCAGACTTGAATCCGATTGAACATCTCTGGAGAGATCTTAAAATGGCTGTGCACCGACGCTTCCCATCCAACCTGATGGAGCTTGAGAGGTGCTGCAAAGAGGAATGGGCGAAACTGGCCAAAGATAGGTGTGCCAAGCTTGTGGCATCATATTCAAAAAGACTTACGGCTGTAATTGCTGCCAAAGGTGCATCGACAAAGTATTGAGCAAAGGTTGCGAATACTTCTGTACATGTGATTTCTCAGTTTTTTTTATTTTTAATAAATTTGCAAAAACCTCAAGTAAACTTTTTTCACGTTGTCATTATGGGGTGTTGTGTGTAGAATTCTGAGGAAAAAAATGAATTTAATCCATTTTGGAATAAGGCTGTAACATAACAAAATGTGGAAAAAGTGATGCGCTGTGAATACTTTCCGGATGCACTGTATACCTTTGCTATTTTGCCCCTTTCTTGTGTCATCCTCGTGTTGACTATCTGTTTCTTTGCCTTCAAATTCTACTTTGCAAAACCGTTTAATTTATTGTCAACTCTCAGGTGCATTGTACTTACTTTTTTAGCTTACCTTGGGTAAAGGTGTATTTTGAACACTTTTTTTTTCTTTTATACAAGTTGTTTATCTGAAAAATGTTTGTTGGGCTTCTTCCATCCATCCATTATCCAACCCGCTATATCCTAACAAAGGGTCACAGGGGCTGCTTTAGCCAATCCTAGCAAACACAGGGCACAAGGCAGGAACAAACCCCAGGCAGGGCACCAGCCCACCGCAGGGCACACACACACACACCAAGCACACACTAGGGACAATTTAGGATCGCCAATGCACCTAACCTGCATGTCTTTGGACTGTGGGAGGAAACCCATGCAGACAACATGCAAACTCCACGCAGGTAGGACCCGGTAAATGAACCCAGGTCTCCTAACTGCGAGGCATCAGTGCTACCACTGTGCCACCATGCCATTGTTGGGCTTCTCATTTCTGTAAATCATCAAAGTATCAAAAATGAATACTGATGTAGACCAGTTAGTATTAAACTGTTAAGAAGCCAAGTAAGTAAAGCCAATTAAGTAGTTATATTCCAACATCCACAGTTTTTAGTAGAGTCTCATGTGGTCTGTTTCTCCATTTTGGTTTATTACTTTCCTTATTTTAATTCAGAAGTATGTAATTCCATTTATACCAAAGTGATATAAGTAAGTGGCAATTATGAAGGGAATAATCACTTGAAAAAGTACAGATATATTTGTATATGCATACACAAGTCATTAAATTATGAAATAAATGTAGAGTTACATAAAAGCCACCTAATGTTATCATTTTATTTTGGCTCAGTGAAGCTGCTATCCTATAATTAATTAATGGAGGGTTAGATAAAAACGGTATTTAAAAGTAAGTCCATTTTGAAATGAACGGTGGCCCTTTTCCAAATGGCAGATTTCTAAATTGCTGTTTTAATGTCCGTCCTGCGGTGGGTTGGCACCCTACCCGGGATTGGTTCCTGCCTTGTGCCCTGTGTTGGCTGAGATTGGCTCCAGCAGACCCCTGTGACCCTGTGTTCGGATTCAGCGGGTTGGAAAATGGATGGATGGATGTTTTAATGTCCTTGCTGTTTATTTCAGAATGCCTTCTTTCTCATGAAGGTTTCATAACTTGTGAATCAAGACCAACGGGCTGAGCCTCATTCCTATTGGTTTGTTATTTCCTTTTAATTACTTTGACTTGATTGTAGTTCATAGACTGACAGATATATTTAGCACCACTTTTCTTAACATTCACACTGGCAATGACAGAAATAGAGAAATAGGAGCTGCGGTATTAGTTTTGCATACAAAATATATAGAGATAATTGAACTGTCAAACAATGGATGTGTTTGATAAATGATAAAAAAAAAAAAACTGAACTGTAACAATAGACCTAGACGGAAACCACAAAGCTGAGTTATGTAAAGCAGCTGAGCTGGGTTTGGAATGGAGCCTCAACCGATGAGTGACATGAGAAGGACCCATGATAGCTGTGAGACAGACCTCCCCTCTAAGAATGGTGGATAACAAGGAGACTGCGCGAGTGGGATCTTCCACTGCTGGATAGCACTTGACACCCAAAGATCTTGATCACTCACAGTGGCGTCTCCTGTGGCCAAACAACGGAAGAATGGAAGTGCTGAATTAACATCCATGGGAGCTCATACAATAAAGCAATCCTTGACAGTTACTGGTGATGTTTCAGCCATCCTTCTTATCTTGTGGTCCTAACAGTGCTGTAAAAGCCTAACAACCTAGTTATACTTTTCTGCTGTTATAATCCTAGAGAATGCCTTGTAAAACAACAAATCCCCTCTGTGGAAAAGACACAGGTAGATCCCCCTCCTGAAAGTAATGCTGCTAGTACTGTATCTCTGATCACTATTTGTCATGTGTTGCTCTCTGTAATTTTTTCTCTCACCACAGTCCACAAAGAACAAACCCACTACTCCTATATAGGGATGCTATTTATCCTCTATTTATGCTATTTATCTCTCCTCCACCTGTCTTTTTAAATGTTCTACAAGCTGGTGGTAATGTCCATGTCTGATGGATTGCGATCATGGTGACATTTTAAGATGAATTTACGATATATTGGGAATGCATAGATGAATAAGTCCTTTTCAAAATGTTCATGTCCTGAGTAGTCCAAGATCAATTGAGCACCTTGTCCGCATGGGCATTCCATCAGTGCGTGCATGTGTTTTTTTCTGTGTAGACTTGGTGCTCTGTCAGTGTTAAACTGCTAGTGACTTCTCCATCAAATGCCTGAGCATTTCCAACTTATCATCAGTTCTCTTTCTATTTTGTCTGCCAAACTAACTCTTAACTGCCCCCAGCCAACTGTCAAGTCTTTGCCAGTAGTGCTAATGCTCTTTAGTAGCCTGTTGCCAGCAATCAGGTAAAAGTAAGTGACAGCAAGGGATTTAGTGATAGGAATTGGTCAAGCCTGTTGGTGTTTGCCTTGATTGGCAAGTGACAACACCATCATTGAAAGAGGCACTTTGGAATAAATGGTACTGGCATTAAAAAAGTCTTTCAGAAATAAAATCTGCAGCAGTTAAATATAAAGTAACTTCAGAACATTATTGAACAATAATAAAATGATGTATTTCATTATAATTAAATGATTTTTGATTCAATTATTCATTCTTTTCAAGATGTATTACCTTATTTATATGGATCACTGTAGTTTTTCATATGAATATTTATTTCATAATTACCATTTCATTTTGGCACAAATGGTATTCTATATTGACGAACATTTTACAAAATATATCCAATAATGTTATGAATGGAAGTTTTGCTTTCAGTTATTCTTTAACAGATTCTGTTATTTAATCTTCATATTTTTCAATTCAATATATAAAATATTTTGCCTTCTGCTGTTTCAGCTTGCCATTGCGAGCTTTTTTGAAGATGGAGCTGATGACGATATTGTCACACTTCCCCAACCAGAGCCCATTGCTGTGCCAAGGCCGACTGTTCCTAGGTAAGTCTGTCTGTCTGGCACAAATTTAAAATAATTTTGCCTTTGATCAGTTTTAGATGTGTTGTTACAAGTCAGTCTGCATAGAATTTGATTTTGATTTTTTTTTTTTTCCTTTTAGCAAAAAATTGTAACAGGGACATGTTGTTGTCTGATTATAACAGCTCCTAAATGTAACAATGAAGCTGTTTGTTAAAAGAGACCAGTTTGGTTTGCTATGTGAATTTCCCCTTGGGATTAATAAAGTATCTATCTATCCATCTATACATCCATCCATCCATCCTGCCTACTACCCTAAAATGAATATCTGTCTATCTATCCTGCCTACTACACTAAAATGAATATCTATCTATCTATATGAATATCTATCTGTCTATCGTTAGCTTACAGTGCAGCCCATAAGGATTGGGACAGTGACATAATTGTTATTAGTGTGTATGGGGGACTACATTAAAAAATTATTGTAATTCCCATACCTTTTTCCCTTTTTAAATGTCCTCAATTCAATGCTGAAATTCTGCGCTAAAAACTCGTATCCTTTGTTTCGTTTCAGCACCAGTATATTTGAAAAGAGAGGCACTGTAATAAGAATTTGTCACTGTCCAAATAATGGAGTGCACTTGTATGATCTGGAACTGTCTCAACTCGCAAAATTATTTATTTTATTTATTTTTACTTTTCAGTGAACACAGAGTAACTTCTTTCAGAGATCTGATGCCTGAGGCAGAGGAAGAAAGTGACGAAGAAGAGGGTCAAAGGTGAGAGGAGACAAAAATAAAATTATATATTGTACGAGGGACATTCACAAAGTTTCCGCACTTTTATATTTTTGTTGGAAACGGTGAAGGTGGGAGGAATAGTAATTGGTCGAGTCTGAGAGTGTCATGTGACTAGTGCTGTGTGGCAAGCTGACTGCCCTTGCAGTTTAGTATAAGAGTTGTTACCCTGTGGTGAAGATGGCTGTGAAACGTTTAAATTGCACCAAAGAGGAACAGCGTTCTGTCCTATGCTTTTTGTGGGCAGAAGGTGTGCCGGGAGCACAAATTCATCTCTGCCTGTTTGCTCAATATGGGGGTAAAGTTCTCTCTCATAGAGTTGTCTATGAGTAGATTGAAATGTTTGAAAATGGCTGTACTAGTGTGACGGATGCAAAGCGCTCCAGACGTCCAGTTACAGTCACAACCATGAGGAATGAAGAAATAACCCTGATGTGAAAGCAGAGGTGCATCAATGGCTACACACTCAACCAAAAACTTTTTTTTTTCTGATGGCATTAAAATGTTGGTACGATGTTAGGAGAATTTCATCGCAAAGTAAGGTGACTATGTAGAAAATGTCAGTCAGTGTCAATTTATTTTTATAGCATATTTAAAACAACATAGGAATACTTTGGCCAAAGTGCTTTACAATAAAAGAAGAAAAAAACATACAATTAACATAAATTACATAAATAGAAATAAAATAAATTAGCATAAATAAATAATAAATAGAAGTAATGTTACATAATCACAATGATGAAACCATCAGTATTACTGAAGGTCACGGAAAGCAAGTGAATACAAATGAGTCTTTAATCTTGTTTTGAACAGTTCAATTATAGACGACTCCTTTATGTGATGAGGTAAAGAGTTCCACAGGCGAGGAGCAGCAGCTGCACAAGCCCTGTCTGTCCCCCTTAGTTTTACACTTGGTACGAGGGACAACAAGAGACAACTGACCAGAAGATCTAAGCACTCTAGATGGCTGGTGTAAAGCACACAATTCAGATAAATAGGCAGGAGCAAGCCCATGTAAAGATTTCAAAACTAGGAACAAGATTTTAAAATCAATTCGAAAACTGAAAGGCAGCCCGTGTAAAGAAGCTAATATTGGAGAAACAGAATCAGACTTTCTTGCCCCAACCAGAAAGCGAGCGGCAGCATTCTGGACCAACTGTAACCCACGTATCAGGGATTTGCTAATCCCAGAATATAGCAAGTTGCAGTAATCAAGGCGAAAAAAGATAAAAGCATGAGTAGCTTTCTCAAGATCCCTAGAAGATAAAAAAGGCTTGATCATACCTAAAAGACGAAGCTGGAAAAAGCAACTGTTAACTACAGAATTAATCTGTTTCTCAAGAGAGGTTACTGTCAAAGATAACACCAAGATTGCGGACTTGAGGTTTTTCAAAAGACAGAGAAAGAGCCGAGCAGTCCAAGACCAATTTGGCCTTTAGCTGATGGACCCACTAGAAGCACCTCCATTTTATTTTGATTCAGATCAAGAAAATTATTAGCCATCCAGGATCTTAGTTCAAAAAGACAGTTGTGCGGTTGATTCATTGCAGAGTTGCAGATGGGAATATAAACCTGTGTATCATCAGCATAGCAGTGAAAAGAAATGTTAGATTTCCTAAAAATAGCTCCAATAGGGTGAAGGTATATAGAGAATAAAATAGGACCCAAAATGGATCCCTGAGGAACACCACATTTAAGAGGAGCAGTAGACGGAAAAGAGGAATTTAAAGTCACTGAAAGGTGTCTACCAATTAGATATGACCTGAACCAGTTATGAGCAGCCCCTTTAAGCCCAACAGGATGTTCAAGCTACAACAGCAACATCTCATGGTCAGTAGTGTCAAAGGCAGCGGACAGGTCCAGGAGGACAAGGACTGCAGCGCCACCTGAGTCAGTAATGATAGAGATGTCATTGAATACTTTCAGGAGGGCCGTCTCACCACCACGATAACACCTAAAGCCAGATTGGTAGATCTCAAATAAATTATCGGAGTTAAGGTGATCAACCAATTGATTATAAATAATTCTTTCTAATATTTTAGCCAGAAATGGCAATTGGGAAATCGGGCAAAAATTGGCTAAAACTCCAGGATGTAATTTTGCATTTTTTAGACAGGGACGCACCACAGCATGTTTAAAAAATGAGGGCACAACTCCCTCACTAATAGAATCATTGATAATGGCTAGTAAAGATGGACCCAAAATGTCAAGGCTTCCACTGCGAGGCGTGGTGGTACAATATCAAGAGGACTGAGAGTAGCTTTAAGGGTGTCAATAGTACTTTTTAACTGTGAAAGTGAGGCAAGATCAAAAGATTCCAAGACAATGCCATGATTAACAGTAGGAAGTTCACAGCCAGTTGGAACAATAAAACAGCGGATTGTATCAATTTTACTGACAAAGAATGAAAGAAACCGTGCACATGAAAGCACGGTACTATTTAATCCCGTCACAGAATGAGGGGGAATGGCCGCATTAATTGAATTAAATAACACCCTAGTGATGTCGTTTGTTTTTGAAATTCTTAATAAATGAGTTAAAAAAAAAAAGCACTGAAACTTTATGAATGTCCCTTGTATTCTAATTATAAGGTGTTTAAAAAAAAAAAAACTGTAGGGTCTTTGTTAGATTTAGTATAAGGAGACCATTTATGAAGCAAAATTAAAAAAAAAAAATAACCGCACATTTAAGGAATTATATATATTAAAAAGGTATTAAATATTAATTTAGAGCAGGTTTCAAAAATGTTTTCAGTCCTGTCATGTGTTTTTTTCATTTTATGTTGCACCTGTTTTGCATTTGGAATTTGGAATTTTTTTGGGTGGTCTGTGGAAGCTTTATGCACTGTGTCACTTCAAATGGAAATGCCAACAACTTTTAAATAGTTTGCACGAAATGGGAATCATGAGACTTAGAAAAGCATTCATCCCCTTTGTAACTGAAATCCTCAAATCTGAAGATAAATCCCCTCTTTCTCTGTAAGGTCCCCATGTATGGTAGAGACTTTCAAAGGAAATGTTGAAAATGAAGACAAAAGAACATTCTGAGTCAGAGATCTGACTATGGAGAAGCACAAGCCACGTAAATGAAGGGTACATAACCATTTTAGAAGGATGGAACGTCCCTCAGAGCTTGATGCAGTCCACCATTAAGGAGTGGAGAGTGTCCAAAACTACTGCCGTTCCCTCTTAAGTAAGTTGTTCTAAACAAAGGTACTTCTTGGGGAAGCAACTGCAGAGTCAATGATCAGAAGTTAGTGCCACTAATTAAGACAGTTGCGGATGTATCTAAACAAACCATCAGGTTGTTCCACAAAGAGGGGCTATTTATAAGAATGAGAAGAAAGAAAAAAATAACTGTCCATAAAAGTGTGTTCTGAGACTAAAGTGGTATTTTTGGCTTGAGTGCTAAGCAGTTTGGGTGGTGCAGATCAGACACTACATATTAACCAGGTCACATCAGCCCAACAGTTGAGCACTGTGTCAGGAGCACCATTTTATGGGAATACTTTTCAGAAGCAGTGACGGCCAATCTTTCAGAATTGGCAGAAAGATGTATAGGGCACACTACTGAGAAATAAAATAAACAGGATAAAGATCTGTATCCATCTTTTAGAAACCACATAAACTGACTGATAATTTAAAGCTTGAACAGGACAATTGACCAAAGCACACTTTTAGAGCAATATTGCACTTGTCTGGGGCAAAAGAAGTGGACGAACCTTAGTGTCCCAGTCAAAGTATTGACCTTAGTCTCATTTACAATCTATGGCATAAGCTCAAAATATATAGAGGAAAATAGAAACAGAACTGTTGAAAATGAAGGTTTGGCTTTCAAAATGTTAATGTTAACATCCCGTTTAATATGTAAAAACAGCTTCTGCTAAATGTGTGAACATCTGCAGCATCTTATTGCAGATGTTGAAAGACGCCAGCCTTCAAAGGAAGTATAGTCGGCTGTGTCCTCTCTTGCACAGAGCATCAGTGTTGGCAGTTCAGTCCAATTTATCATCCAGCTGCACTCCCAGATATTTATAGGTCTGCACCACAATGTCAGATCTGCAATTCCCTAGACGCACATACTGAGGTCTGTCTGTAAGATAGTCCACGATCCATGCCACCAGGTATGAATCTGCTCCCATCTCTGTCAGCTTGTCCCTAAGGAGCAGAAGTTGGATGGTGTTGAAGGCACTAGAGAAGTCCAGAAACATAATTCTTACAGCACCACTGCCACTGTCCAAATGGGAGAGGGATCGGTGTAGCATACAGTTAGGTCCATAAATATTTGGACAGAGACAACTTTTTCTAATTTTGGTTCTGTACATTACCACAATGAATTTTAAATGAAACAACTCAGATGCAGTTGAAGTGCAGACTTTCAGCTTTAATTCAGTGGGGTGAACAAAACGATTGCAAAAAAATGTGAGGCAACTAAAGCATTTTTTTAACACAATCCCTTCATTTCAGAGGCTCAAAAGTAATTGGACAATTGACTCAAAGGCTATTTCATGGGAAGGTGTAGGCAAGTCCGTCGTTATGTCATTATCAATTAAGCAGATACAAGGCCTGGAGTTGATTTGAGGTGTGGTGCTTGCATGTGGAAGATTTTGCTGTGAACAGACAACATGCGGTCAAAGGAGCTCTCCATGCAGGTGAAAGAAGCCATCCTTAAGCTGCGAAAACAGAAAAAACCCATCCGAGAAATTGCTACAATATTACGAGAGGCAAAATCTACAGTTTGGTACATCCTGAGAAAGAAAGCATGCACTGGTGAACTCAGCAACGCAAAAAGACCTGGACGTCCACAGAAGAAGACAACAGTGGTGGATGATTGCAGAATCATTTCCATGGTGAAGAGAAACCCTTCACAACAGCCAACCAAGTGAACAACACTCTCCAGGGGGTAGGCGTATCGATATCCAAGTCTACCATAAAGAGAAGACTGCATGAAAGTAAATACAGAGGGTGCACTGCAAGGTGCAAGCCACTCATAAGCTTCAAAAATAGAAAGGACTTTGCTAAAGAATATCTAAAAAAAGCCAGCACAGTTCTGGAAAAACATTCTTTGGACAGATGAAACCAAGATCAACCTCTACCAGAATGATGGCAAGAAAAAAGTATGGAGAAGGCGTGGAACAGCTCATTATCCAAAGCATAGCACATCATCTGTAAAACACGGTGGAGGCAGTGTGATGGCTTGGGCGTGCATGGCTGCCAGTGGCACTGGGACACTAGTGTTTATTGATGATGTGACATAGGACAGAAGCAGCCGAATGAATTCTGAGGTGTTCAGAGACATCCTGTCTGCTCAAATCCAGCTAAATACAGCAGTCAAATTGATTGGGCGGTGTTTCATGATACAGATGGACAATGACCCAAAACATACAGCCAAAGCAACCCAGGAGTTTATTAAAGCAAAGAAGTGGAAAATTCTTGAATGGCCAAGTCAGTCACCTGATCTTAACCCAACTGAGCAGGCATTTCACTTGTTGAAGACTAAACTTCAGACAGAAAGGCCCACAAACAAACAGCAACTGAAAGCCGCTGCAGTAAAGGCCTGGCAGAGCATTAAAAAGGAGGAAACCCAGCATCTGGTGATGTCCAGGAGTTCAAGACTTCAGGCTATCATTGTCAGCAAAGGATTTTCAACCAAGTATTAGAAATTAACATTTTATTTCCAGTTATTTAATTTGTCCAATTACTTTTGAGCCCCTGAAATGAAGGGATTGTGTTAAAAAAAATGCTTTAGTTGCCTCACATTTTTATGCAATCGTTTTGTTCACCCCACTGAATTAAAGCTGAAAGTCTGCACTTCAGCTGCATCTGAGTTGTTTCATTTAAAATTCATTGTGGTAATGTACAGAACCAAAATTAGAAAAAAGTTGTCTCTGTCCAAATATTTATGGACCTAACTGTATAGATGATGGCATCCTCTGCTCCCACCTTCTACTGGTATGCGAACTGCAGAGGGTCGAGGGCATGGCGAACCTGTGACCTCAGGTGGTGAAGCAGCAGCAGCTCCATGGTCTTCATCACATGTGACGTCAGAGTGACAGGCCGGAAGTCATTCAGCTCACTAGGACGTGAAACCTTTGGGACTGGGGTGATGCAAGATGTTTTCCAAAGCCTCGGGACTCTCCCCTGTTCCAGGCTCAGGTTGAAAATGCGCTGTAGAGGACCCCCCAGCTCCGATGCACAGACCTTCAGCAGTTGTTGCGATACTCCATCTGGACCCACTGCTTTGCTGGCATGAAGTCTCCTCAGCTCTCTGCTCACCTGGGCTTCTGTAGATAGATAGATAGATACTTTATTAATCCCAAGGGGAAATTCACAATTAATTGTAATTGTGGGTGGGGTTGTATCTCCTATGCTGGTATCAGCAGAAGGATGGGTGGAGGGTGCAGTACTCCGAGGTGAGAGTGGGTTAGGGTGGTCAAACCTGTTAAAGAAGTTGTTCATCTGGTTTGCTCTCTCCATGTCTCTCTTGATGGTGGCACCCCACTTCAAGCTGCAGCCAGTGATGATCTTCATCCCATCCCACACTTCCTTCATGCTGTTATTCTGCAACTTCTGCTCCAGCTTTCTCCTGTACTGCTCCTTCGCTGCCCTGAGCTGGTCTCGAAGTTCCTTCTGCACGCACTTGAGCTCATTCTGATCACTGCCTTTAAAAGCCCCTTTCTTCTGTTTCAAAAGGCAGCTCCCTCACTTTTGGTTTGTAGTGAGGCTGAAGCAGAACTAGGTTATGATCTGCTTTCCCAAGCGCATGCAGCGGGGTGGCACTGTATGCGTCTTTCTTTGCATACAGTAAGTCAATAGTCTTATTTCCCCGTGAGTTACAATCCACATACTGGGAGAAGGCAGGTAATGTTTTGTCCAGCGTCACATGGTTAAAGTCTCCAGCAATTAGCACAAGCACCTCTGGGTGCTGCATTTGTAGTTTAGCAACAGCGGAATGGATGATGTCACCCACTATCTCCACGGCCGCCCAAGGAGGGATGTAAACAATAACAACAATGACGTGTCCAAACTCTCTGGGCAAGTAATAGGGACGCAAACTTACGGCCAACAGTTTGATGTCTCTGCAGCAAGTGGAGATTTTGACATTTACATGTCCAGAGTTGCACCACCTTGTATTCACATAGAGAGCGTGTCCTCCTCCTTTCCGCTTCCTGCATGTATTTGTGTCTCTGTTCGCTCTTACTGTGCTACACCCTGGTAGCTCCACATTAGCATCTGGGATGCTAGTTGTTAGCCACATTTCACAAAAACACAACAAGCTGCATTCTCTGTAGGTCCTGACATTTCTCACCAGTGCAGCCAGTTCGTCGATCTTAATTGATAGTGAGTTCACATTTCCCAGGATCACAGAAGGCACCGAAGGCTTGTATCGCCACTTTCTCGCTAGCCTCTTAGCTTTTAGCTTAACGCTGGCTCTGCTGCCACGATATGACCTTCTTACCTCGTCAGGTAAATAGGGAACCACACTGGCACAAGACTTTGTTCTCAGAGCTGGAAGTTGACTACCTAAATAGACGACTCTCGGCGTGTAAAAATCCATGTCCAAGTAGTAAAAAGTGTCCAGGGAACAAGTCCACATAAAAGAAAGTGGTAGGAGTGATCAGTAAAATAGAGAAAAAGGTAGAAAGATAAAGTCATACACGGAACTGCTGGAAAGGCTGCCACTCACGGCGGCGCCTGAGTCATATACAGTATAACATACAAAGTTTGTGTTTTCTTTCACAGTAGGAATAAGCAAGTATGGCACCTTCATGAAAATGTTCATTAAATAAATGTTCTTTAAGGAATGAACTATATTCAACTTTGTTTCATGAATACGCTATTCTAGTAAACATTGCATCTTTTAGCCCAAATTATTTAGATTTTTTTCTGAAAATCCCAATAATTTATAGCCTCTGATTTCTCTTGCTTTCTTGTTGTTGTAGATATTTGTATGGTGAAGAATGTATATTATTGTGCTGTTTATATTTATTTTGTGCCAATTCATAATTCAGGCTCACATTGTAGAAACCACAGAGAAGGGCTTAGTCCAAAGTAATGGTGATAAATTTGAGAACGTTTTTGTTTCAAAAGTTTTTCATCCACAGAGAAATTTTCATATCGTTGGTGAAATGTCAGACATGTGAGGTTTGTCGACCATAAGCAATGTTTGTTTATGCAGCAAAGTCAAAGTAAATCACAATGCTGAAAGCATAAGGAAACCAAAAAGCACTTGAAGAAAAAAGTAAACTGGATCTGTCGTTTTGTACAACTGCTTTTAAAATTTCAAATGAGTATAGGTTACCCAAAGCTGTGTAAATATAGATGGTGAATCTTGGCAAAATAAATATTCAAATGTTTCAAGGCACAGTACAAGTCAGCAGATACAAAAAAGGTAGGACTATCCCCACAGTAAAAATAAGATCACGAAGTACATTATCACAGCAAAACTAAAGTCGATGCTGCATCACAAGATAAACATGTCTCAGCATTTTCAGAAAGCTCAGTTTTCCCCATCCATGCTGCTACACAAGACCCAGTTCTTTTAAATGTATACATTTGGGGAGCATTTTCAAAAAAGTTTATTTTCAGCTGTTGAAACACAGTTTTAGTGTGGAAGGAAAGTCAAAATAAATGAAAAAAAGATGATTTTTTTTCAAATGATTCTGTGATCTGTGAAAGATTATGTATGACGTTAATCTGCCTCCTGCCCTGCAAACAATTCCTCCAACTTGCAGGGAAAATGTGACGAGTGGTGGCAGGATTGGCACTCCAGCCACTGTAAAAAAAACCTCACGCTGTTCAATGTGGTGCTGAGGTGTCACCCATTGCACGGCTGCATTTGGATCTCAGTCTGGGTGGTTCACTGTGTGGTGGGTTTGGCAATGAGCTGTAATCAGTGCATGCTCCCAACCTCCTCCTCTAAGAATTCCCTGAAGCTTCTTGTACATTTTTAAAATAAATGGTAAGCTTATACATTCATATGAAAAATTAAGTATACTCTATGACAGTTGTTGACTTTATTGTACTTGACTAAAAACAAAGGAAAATTTGCCATTTGCCACCAATAAATGTAATGGTCTA
The DNA here is from genome assembly GCF_900747795.2 of Erpetoichthys calabaricus. Lineage (NCBI taxonomy): Eukaryota > Metazoa > Chordata > Cladistia > Polypteriformes > Polypteridae > Erpetoichthys > Erpetoichthys calabaricus. The sequence goes on from NC_041403.2 coordinate 152,957,333, forward strand.
CTGGAGAAAATATAATTGTGTAATAATAATAATTCTTTGCATTTATATACCGCTTTTCTCACTACTCAAAGCGCTCAGCAATTGCAGGTTAAGGGCCTTGCTGAAGGGCTCAACAGAGCAGAGTCCCTATTGGCATTTACGGGATTCGAACCGGCAACCGTCCGATTGCCAGTGCAGATCCCTAGCCTCAGAGCCACCACTCCGCCCATTGTACCCATAGCCTCAGAAGCTGGTATTGCCCCCTTTAGCAGAAATGACTTCTTGTAGGGGTTTTGCATAACTGTAAACAGTGTAAGCAGTCTAACATCGACTCTTATCATTTTTAAGTACACTTCCATGCAAAATTCCTTCAGTGGCAAGATGTTTGTTGGTTTTCTTGCATGTACTGTCCATTTCAAATCCCCCTACATTTCAGTAGGATTCAAATCAGACCTTTGAGTAGGTCAGTCCGTAGCTCTCTTCAGATCATTATCATGTTGAAAGGTCCATTTCCAGTTCAACTTCAGCTTCTGGACAGATGGTTTCACATTCTCCTCAAGTAGACTTTGATATAGTGAAGATTTCATAGTTGACTTTATGACTGCAAATCTTCCCCGTTCCTGAGGCAGCAAAGCAACCCCAAACTAAAACATTTCCTCCTCCATGCTTCACAGTTGTCAGTTGTTATGAAGTTCTTCTGAAATGCTGTCTTCGGTTTGCGCCAAACATGTCAGTGAGCATACAACTCCAACTATGACTCATCTGTCAAGATGGCCTGGTTTTACCTAGATGCTCAATGGCACACTGTAGCCTTACTCTAATGTTCTTTTTAGACAGTAGGGGCTTTTTTTTTTTTGGAACACCTCATGTGAAGGTTACATTTTCTCATTCTTTTTCTGATTAAAGATGTATGCACTTTAGCATCTACTTTTGCAGGAGTTACCTACAGATCCTGCAGTAAATGTCTGGGCCAGCCTATCCTGGACGTATTAGCAGTTGTAGGTAATTTTCGTTACAATGGAATGATTGATTTCAAATAGTTTGGTGATCTTTTTAAATCCCATGCCAGACTCCACACACCCTTCTTTCTGAGGGCATTAGAGAGCTCTTTTGATCTTGGCATCAGAACAACACACACATGTGTCAATAGCAAAGAGAACAGGACACCATAGATATCTGCAGCTTAAATAAGGTAGGGTTCACCTGCATACTCCCTAAGGAGGTTCTGACCATTGGTGCCTAATCTGGAACACCTGATTACAAATTTTAAAGATTTGAAGTAGTGATAAATATAGCGGTGGACTTGCTTTTTCCACAAGACTAACCTGCATTTTTGGTCTTCATTTAAATTATGAGAATGAATGCACCGCGCCAATCTTATGTCATTTGATGAAGTATATCACTGTTAATCTGTAGGCACGGTTTGCATGAAGATCTAATGTTTGCCTGTTTAGATATTTTGGAAAGAGTCAACAATTTCCATGTGGTGTACTCTTTTTCACATGACTATTTACCCACAGAATAGTTACACATATATTTTCCTCTGCTTAAAGTACCATCATTATGCACTTTAACACCCATTGCATGTCTTGTATTTTTAAACAGGTGGTCTTTTTTGCAGAATAAAAAGTACTAACGTAGAACTTATGTACTGCATTTTGTTGCAGGAAATCCACATTCACCATAGATAGATAGATATGAAAGGCACTATATAATAGATAGATAGATACTTTATTAATCCCAAGGGGAAATTCACATAAATATGGTAGTAGCACCAATTGCTATAGCTGAATACCAAGAAGATCAGCTGGTCATATTTGCTGCACATAAATAAGTAGCTTACGTTTCTTTATTAGACCTGAAGTATCAGGTCTTCATTGTTTTGCATGCTGAGACAAAAGAAGCATCCCTTATAACAGAAGACCGATCATTCTAAAGCCTGGGTGCCTGTGACCCTCCTTTGGTAATTTTGTTTATCCTTGACATTGTTTAGCTCTTTATGTTTTGATCACTGTTCACCATAGATAGATACTTTATTAATCCCTAGGGGAAATTCACATATTCTAATATAATTCCCATATTATCACATGCGTTTAAATTGTTGGCTCTAGCAGGCTGTGCATTCTTGATAATGGCATATAACAGATTCCTAAATGGTTCCCCATCGTATCTCTGGGGGTTGTTGCACTCATCACTTCATTTGCTTATTTTACTTTAACCTGGTAGTATATTAGAAAGTGTACAGTATAAAAGCTGCAACACATATACTCTACATGTGTTGCAGCTTTTATACTGTACACTTTCTAGTATACTACCAGGTTAAAGTCAAATGGATAATTATTTTAAAAATAAATAAAGTACATTTAAACATGAGACATCAGTCAAGTCATTTCACTCCTCTTTTCTCATTTAATAAAAAAACTTCTTTATCCCTCAATTGCAAGAATAGCACATTACTATCATGTGTTGTATCAGTACGTTTAATTTTAAATGAGGTTAAGCAGTAAAATTGTAAAAGCATTTCTGTATTACGGAGTTATGAATCGGAGAACTTGTCTGTATATAAAGTCATTAAACAAGCTTAACTATTTTGACATTAAAAAAAAAAAAACATCTTGAATAATTTTAAATTCATCTGAATAAACTGTATAAACTTATCAAGTTAGAAAAATGTATGCAGTGGCCTGTTAAGCGATAAAATGCAGCCAGTTCAGTTAACTGTGCTTAATCTCTTATCATTGTGTTCTCCTCCTTGCATTTCTAACAGAGGTTTTTAAATATTATTTTATTCAAACAGAAGAAGAAATTCAGTTTTTCTTTATTTAGAAAGACATCTCTGTGGTATCAATGATGCACATTTTTTCGTTTTCACAGAGCATGCCTAATACTTTGCTACGTACTGAGTTTCTGTACCCATAACACAAAGCCTTGATTCTATCAGTTTAAATGTTGTAGACCAGTTTCCACCTCTGTCTCCATTTGGGCATTTGGTGGCAAATCCTAAAATGATTTTAACGGGGTTTGTATGATCAACAAGTACCTTTTTTGTCTTATTATGCATATGTCTATTATTTTCTGCTTTAGGCCCAATGCAGCCTGGATAGGTTTTAGTATCCTGTCTCTCCCAATTCAGCAAAGCAAGTTTAATTTTCATTGACAGATGTTTTGTGCTTGTGACCCCTGGTTTTCCATCATGTGTTACAATCCGTGCTGGGTCATGCGCTGCAGCAAAGATGTTTTCGTCTTTTGCCGATGTTTTATTTGCCTTATGTGACCAGTACAAAGACATTTTCCTTGTATGTGTTCTTTCCTGGTAACAATATAATGCAAAGATAAAGAAGTAAAATTAAACAATACAATATTCGCCATCACACAGAAATGTGCAATACATAGTGCAAAAAAATACAACAGCTTACAGCTTTGGGGTCAGCAGGATAACCATCAGATAATTTGGATTCTCCAGCTGTTCATGACATTATTGTAAAAAGCTACAATTGTGGTCAACGTTATTGGCAAGCCGGATCAACCTCGGGGAATCACGCCACATGGCCGTAGTGCGTTAACTGATGCTTCCTTTCAATGGCGGTAATGTGCCTCATTTGGGACTCCATGAGCAACCACTCATTCGACACAAAGTCAAACCTGCGGTACCCAAAAGTTCTCCGGAAAGACACAGTACCAAAGGAGTCCAGTCTTTGTCTAAGGTCACTGGATAGCATCCATGTCTCACAACCATATAGCAAAACAGGAAGCACCAGGACTTGGACCTATGTCCTTTTACAAAGATATTGGGAGCACCACATACCCCTTTCCAGCGACCTCATTACCCACCATGCTCTTTCAATCTGTCAACTGATTTCCTAGGATGAGTCTCCAGAGACAAGGTTGACACTCTGCAGACAGAGTGGCTGTGCCCAAGAGGTCGTTAAAGGCCTGGATCTTGGTCTTTATCCCGGACACTCACAAGTCCAGACACTCACTCATTGCTTGGTCTCTCTCGATAGCCCCAATCAGAGCCTCCATTGACTCTGCGAACATCACGGTATCTCGGCAAAGTCAAGATTAGTGAATCTCTCTTCACAAAAGATGCCCCACAGCCACTAGACCCTGCGACACTGCTCAACACCCAGTCCATGCAAGCACTGAACAGAGTAGGAGCAAGAACACACCCCTGACGAATCCCAGAATCAACTGGGAAAAACGTGAAGGGTTCTGCCTCCACTCTGCATAGCACTCACAATAGCAGTGTACAGTCTGGCCATGATATCCAGCCACCTTGAGGGGATCCTGCACCACAACTTGTTTAAAAAAGGCTGCTGCCTAACCAGTGTTAAGACCACTACTTACAATGTCCAAAACACTAGACTCAATCATGTAAAAAAACATTCTTAAAGAACGTGAGAGGGAATTGTGTATCTGACAGGCAGGTTGTGGGTTTAAGGTGAAATAACGTCTGCCAAAAAAGGAAGAGATACAAGCTCAAACTGATGAAAGACAGCAGAGCATGTAGAGCAGACAAGAAGGCTCATCAACAGAGGGTGTAATGTTAGATCTAACGTCAATTGTTTTAACAAAAAATCTGAGAAGATCCTCGCAGACTGTTGATGACTTGTCAGGACGTGTAGGAATGGTCATGATTTAGTGTGATTTTGGGTCCTCTAAGGCCACCAATGTTTATTTTAATTGTTAGGTCCGCTTCCAGTGTTATTGGGGCATGGCCTGTGAGGCCTGGAATCATGCGTAATTGACACAACAGGATAAAAGCATGGCAATGAAGGTAAATCCTTATCTGATCTGTGGATGCCAAATCTCTGAAATAATCAAAAGTTTATCATTGTGCTCTTTTCTTGTGTGTCCTTTCCGTTTTGACCCTCTCGTTCTCTCGACAATGATTATTATGTCTCATTTTGGGTTTCGGTGTTGTTTTGTTTTTTACGCACATCTTCCTGTGTTTGCTCAGGTGTTCAATCGCCAGTTTTCTGACAGAACAGGAGCGAATGGTTTAAAGATAGTGTTAAATAAAACTGTAGGTCTACAATAATTATTTGCAATGTATGAAAAATACGTTGTTCTTGTAGATTTCACAAGTTTCTTGTAATTTGGCAAACTGTCCCATAAAATATCATAAGACACCTGAAATTTGTCTTTTTTTTCCAATTATGATTTGCACACCTACATGTCCGACTAAGGTTACGAGAGGCATTACTTATCAGGTTTAGGGTTTGAACACTTGACCTTCAACAGAACATGATATTGATGATGTTCACACAGCATTCATAAACGCTGTAGAAAACTGGTCGACAGTACTGGGGTTTATTGTGCGAGAGCAGCAAGCCTGATTACGAATATTGACTGTTTGGCGGGATAAGGAAGCCTCGGTTACAACAGGCAGGTGATCAGAAAAGCCAGCAGCACAGATTGTATGCTTACACCATTTGATCCAATGTATGTCCATGTTGATGGGCTGGGCCTCTCACAAACTGAACAAGGTTAAAAGAATCAGTAAAGTTTAAAAAGTGTTCAAGCAGAGGTTTACTTGGGCAGCACACATGAACATTAAAATCACAGAGAGTTAAAAGCTTGTCTCAGTTTGGTGTAATTCCTTCCAGAAATTTGGAGAATTCCTGAATAAAGTCCTTGTTAAAATTTGATGGTCAGTGAACCACTGCAACACAGCACAGGGTGAGACCAGTCTGTTTCAAAGAGCTGTAGTTCAAAGCTGAAGTAAATATCAGGTGTTAATTGCCAACAATAATAACAGATTTTAAGTATTGTTGCTAATCCACTACTCCAACCCCAGTCCTTACTTACAGTGTGAAGCCAGAACGCACTGCACACATACAAGTTGTGGTCCCTTCAATAAGTGTGTTGATATTCTAGTCAATAAGTGGCGGTGTATAGTCAGTGTTGTATAAATAATAATGTCACAGCAGAGGATGTGAGACTCTGCTGATGGTAGAAATGTGCTATTACTGACTTTAAGGGGAAGAAAAAGAGAAGGTGGAGTGACAGACCTATTGTCCAAAAGCAGTGAGGGAGGAGTGAGTGTACTTTTCTCATGAGTGGGGGGGCCTACATGATGAGCAGATACATTTCAAATGTTTTTGCATGTCTTCCTTGCGTTTTGATGACCTGTTGTGCCACATTTAGCACTTTTTTCATAATTCTGGCACTCACATATCCAACCTCTCCTTATAATTCACTATTTTGGATCCATGGCCGTGTCTTCAAATCTGACGTTCTTTTCACCACACAGCAGTTGTGCTCAGCCCAGAAGCATCAAGTATAAACTAGGTTTAACTCGCCAAAGAAACAAGGAGGACCCCTCTGCTCAAAGACTGACATAAAATGGCATGCCTGATCTTTGACCAAATCCACCTTGAAAGACCATAATCCTGGTAAAATATTGTGGGGACTTATGAAACCAAACTGGAGCTCTGTGGCAATGCAGATCAACAATACATTTATAGGACAAGAAATGAAGCTTATAAGAAAAAGAACATCCTTCCAACAGTTAAATATGTTGTGTAGTTGTTTCACTACCTCAGGATTTGAAGCCCTTGAACATATTGAAAGGATTGTGAAGTTAGAGGATTATCAATGTATTTTGGAGCTAAATGTGATAAACTAGGGGGCTTCGTTTGCCAACCCCCCGGCCTTTGTGTCTGTGCCGCTCGCGTATGCGGATTTCACTTTCACCAAACAACAAATCTTTTAATTCTCGCGGATACGCCTCTTTATTAGAAAGAAACACTATTTTTCCCTGATGGCATCATGAATTAGACGATCTACAAGTCTCCAACTTAAAGTTTAAATCTTAACAACATTTATATACTTCTGTCATATCACCTATGTCCATATATTTGATTGCTTTTCGCTGTTCTGTTATTTCATCGAGTAATAATTTCTGTTTGTTTGCGCTAATGCCATCTTTACTATAATTTTTTTTGAGACTTTCGAATTTTAGTATTCATTATCTCTAACCTGCTCTCAATGTGTAGCACGGCAATGTTTTTGAACCTCATTATGACGTTTTACTTTGTCATCTACTGTTTGTGTTCTACTTTGTCATCTACTGTTTGTCTTTTATTTCCGGCCCCGGGTGTGGTTAAATCTCTTAGCACAAAGTCTCATCTCGCAGGACGTGAAATTATCTCTCTGAAAAAGTCATGTCTCATCCCAGGCTAAAAAGTCTTGTCTCGTCCCAGGATTTTTTTTATATAATAGAGAGACCCAAAACATACAAGGCTACAAAAGAATGGGTAAAGGGGCTTAAATGGACAGTTTTAAACTGTAATGAATCCTGATTACAGTCCGTTGACAACTTTTAGAAATAGTTGAAATCTGCAATTTAGAAAAGGATTCCTGGAAACATTTATGAGCTGGAAAAAATTGCAGTTGGAGAGTGGGAGTAATGGCCAACAGACAGATGTAAGAAACTTGTAGATGGCTACAAGAAACACTTAAAGGCTGTCATCATTGTCAAGGGTTGTGCAATCTAATATTAGTGAAGGGTGCCAGTAATCTTGATCTGGTCATAATTTTGTTTTTCTCTTAGAAATTTTTACATCTAATTTGTATGAATATCTTTTTTTTTTTACACATTCTATTAAAACATTATGGAGATATAAAGTTAGTATGTTTCCAGTTTTTTTCTCAAGATTTTGTACATTACATACATAAAGTGCAATGGTGCCAATAATGTTAACCACATCTGTATTTCTCAATCTGCTGGCCTGGCTTTGGATTGTAATTTGCTATTTGCCCCACTGTTACCAGAACTTAAACTATGATCTTACTTTGTAAAGTCCAGGGCTAGTCAGACATTAGATCTTTAACTTGGACAAATTTATCAGTCAATCTTCAATTTCAGTCTGTGTCTTTTGCTATACGCAACTAGCTGTTCCAAAGTGTATTTGTTTTTGAGTTAACTTTTGTGAGTACAGGCCTGTCACTCATCTATTCAGTTAGGTTAGAATTCATTCTCTTTAATTTCTGTAAGTACATTCTGCATGTTATTCATTCTCTATTTTTTTTCACTTCAATGCCATGTTCCATTGTGGAATTTGAATGTAATAACTTACAAACTGCATTTTTCTAATCAACAGATTTTATGCTGGTGGCTCAGAAAGAAGTGGTCAGCAAATTGTTGGTCCTCCAAAGAAAAAAAGTTCAAATGAATTAGTAGACGATTTATTTAAAGGGGCCAGAGAACATGGAGCTGTTCCTGTGGAGAAGGCTTCGAAAGGTCTTGGAGAATCTAGTAGAGCACGGGTATGGTCAAATACGATTCTTTTCCTAAATTCTCTATGTCATAGGAATATTTTAGAGTAACTGTAAAGGAAATTTGAATAAGACCTATTTTTATAGTACTTTTAAGTCAGCACTCTATCAAAAGGCATAATGATACAAAATGACAAAATGTTATGCAAAATATTCAAATGCTTGATAACAGGACAGGAACATAATAACAGCACAGGAACATAAACGCTAAAAAGAGCTTTTCAAATTAAAAATTAAATGATAGTACATTTTGTTGTTCATGTGCTGTGAAGTAAATAACATCTGCACCCCTTTTACATCCTCCACCTGAGCCACCGATGAGTTACAGGTTGTACGAAGGCTGCAATGTAACCCAATCTCATAATTTTTTTTTTTTTAACATATCTACGAGGTGCGATCCAAAAGTTCCTGGAATGCATTTATTTAAAAGCATACACACCAAATAACAATTAATGGTGAACAGCTCCTTCAAAATAGTCGCCCGCTGAGTTGATATACCAATCCCAGCAAGATTTTAACCTTTCGAAGCACCTCTGGAAGTCGTTTTTTGTCAGTGTGTTCAAGACATCTGTTGTTACCGCTTGAATCTCCTCTACCGTCTCAAATCTGCGTCCCTTGAGCCTCATCTTCATCTTAGGCAATAAAAAAAAATCAGACGGCGCTAAATCAGTACGGAGGGTGGGGAATGGCAGTAAACTTTGTAGAAGCCAAAAATTCGAGCACAACCAAGAGATGTGTGAGCTGGTGCATTGTCGTGATGCAAAAGAAATGACTTGTCAGCCTACATCTGAGGACGTGTTCAGCGACGATTTCGCAAATACCTTAGAACATCCCTGTAGAATGCTTGTTGCAACATTTCATGGCTTTCTTTTGCTGTTTTTCTCAGTTTAAAACAGAATTTAACACACACTCTTTGCTTTTTCAAATCACTCATTTTCACGAACAACCCTTCACAGACACAACCGAAGTTTAAACGAGAAATGCGACTTGAAAAACAACTGTGCTAACGTTATAACGCGTGATAACAGCTCTCAAGGACAACTTGAACTGCTATCTAGCGGCGATTGATATAACCAAACCCTTCTGGCTGCAGAATAAATGCATTCCGGGGACTTTTGGATCGCACCTCGTATAGCAAATAGCTGAATTAAAAACTAAACTAACTCTATTTATATGTTTCTGTTACTGGATTGCACACTGCACACTATTTTTTGCTTGGCTGTGAAACTGAGTTCCACAAAGGAATGGCACACCAATACTTGAATGTCTTGCCTTGTACCCAGTTCTACTAAACTAATGAAAACACAGCTACTTTTACTTATAATAAGTAATGCGTTGGCTTACTCGTTACTTTAAAAAGCAATTGGACTACTAAATTCACATTATTTTTGCCATGTTGCCAAACTTTGATCCTTGCATTGTACTGCTGAGCTTAGCTCTGCACATTCAGCTCCTCAGTGTAAAGTTAGTGATTTCAGAAATACTGTAACCTGGTTAAGGGTTTACATGGCAACATAACCAGGATATTCATGGAGAAATCTACCTCTGTTAACCAGGTTTCTCCAAGACCAATAACCTGGTTTCTGTAACTGGAATAAAGGTTTACATGGCATTTTACAAACCAGGTTTCTGTCAGTAACCGGGTTATTAAGATGCCTATAAATACACTGAGTGAGAGAGCTTTGTGGTTAGACCTTGGAAGACAGTAACAGAGAGCAAGACCCACAAAGCTTAAAAGTGTCTTCATAAAGTACTTTGTAATGAGAGTTGCAATATTGTGCAGACCAAGGTCAGGTAAACCTTTGTCTACCATATTAATATTGGGCAAGCAGTAATCCATATTACTAACTGAAGGTTGTAAACCGGATGGGCGCAGGGCTCACCGGATGTTCGGAAACCCCAAAGGTCCATGCTGTGACAACGCGCGCGCCTACAACGCGCTTGCGAAAGGAGTCACGGCACACACCAACTGTGACAACGCACGTGCCTACAACGTGCTTGCGAAAGGAGTCACGGCTCAAACCAAAGGTCCATGCTGTGACAATGCGCGCGCCTACAACGTGCTTGCAAAAGGAGTCACGGCTCAAACCAACTGTGACAACGCGTGCGCCTACAACGCGCTTGCGAAAGGAGTCACGGCTCAAACCAAAGGTCCATGCTGTGACAACGTGCGCGCCTACAACACGCTTGCGAAAGGAGTCACGGCTTAAACCAACTGTGACAACATGTGCGCCTACAACGTGCTTGCGAAAGGAGTCACGGCTCAAACCAAAGAAAACACAGAAACGAGACTACAACCTGTGAACTACACCTGAGGTAAGGCGTGCACGCCAGGTTGTACGGCTGCCCGGACCCGACTGCCCACACCACCGCATATACCCTCCATGATATGTCTTCACGCAGCGGCTTCCCACCGAGGCGCATATTGCACTGTGGCGCTTGCCCCACAGTCAGACGCAGCGGCTTCCCAGAGTCAGTAGGTGGCCCCCAAACAACACAACCTGTTCAAGCAGTTGGTGTCAGTGAAGGCAACAGACCCACGTCCCCAAAAAACGAAACCGCTTTAGTACAGATATGCCTATTGGATTAAATGACATTTCCTCAGACGCATCCGCCCTCCATGATATGTCATCCATCCACATATCAGATGGAACAGAAACTGATTGCCATTCTAGGATTTCCGATTCGCTAGCGAATCGCGGGCTTACTTGTGACCCATAAGATGGAGTGTTATATAGTTCTTTTTCAGGCTGTAGCAGAGTTTTTAAACTAAGTAAACATTGGAAATTGGCAGGACTCTAGTTGTATCATTTGAGGGAGACACTGTATATTCATTGCATCCTCTCCAAGTCAGGCCGCCACATTTTTAGTCTGCTTCTGTTTATTAATTACAAATGCATTATAATTAAAACACAAAAATACATCCAATGAAAATGCATTATGATTTTGGCCCACACATACACACAACACACACTGCAATATATAAACAGGTGCCATTGATGTATTACATAAATAAGGTAGGAATGTAAGAGTAGCATTTTATTTTGATTAATGAATAATTTCGCTTTATTTGGTTTTGGATTTATTAATTATTGGATTTATAATGTATGTAATAGGACCAAGGATTATGTTGTCAGCACATTGTTTACTGTATTTCTGAAATATTTGAAAGGTTGTCAAAATCCAGCTTGTTAAGCAACACTCTTTCATCCTTAATAGCCTTTTGCTGGTGGTGGTTATCGTCTTGGTGCAGCACCAGAGGAGCAGTCTGCCTACGTAGCTGGAGAGAGGAGGTCTTCAAATTCATCACAAGATGTATGTAGATATTTCTAGCATGAAGCGTTTTGAGTAAATTGGACAACCGTAGAATTTTTTTTTTTTCTGTTGACAGGTTCATGTGGTATTAAAACTGTGGAAATCTGGATTCAGTTTAGATGAAGGAGAGCTCAGGAGTTACTCTGACCCAGAAAATGCTCAGTTCCTAGAATCCATCAGGAGGGGGTAAGACAAAGATGTTCAAAGTCTCCTTGAAAGCAACGTTAATGTGATTTTAATTAGTTGCACAGCTTGAGTTCCTTTCCTTAAATTCCTTTAATGAACTAATATACCAGTAAGGTTGTGTGTGTGTGCATGCACGTGTACAACTGTTTACAGCTTTTGGTATATCATTCTCGTAACACTGCTTTTAGTCACTTTATATCCCCAAAGATAACTCTGGAAGCTGTTTTAAAATGTTAATTATCATATAGCATCTGAAATTATACTGGCTAAAATAAGTCTGAAAAGTCAAGCTAATTTAAAAAACTGATATCCAGCTGCTATCTCAAGATATTTTTATTAATGTTATTTCTAGTAATGGGATTCCAGTATTTACTTGGTGGAATAAGGGTACCCAATTTTAAAAATATAAAAGCGGTTTCTCTTGCTTGTAACAGTGTATTATTCAGAATATGTTCCTGGCAATGTCAGTAAAATACATTAATCAAATTAAATTTACTGAGGCTTTTGCAAGGGCACCGACATATTTTCGTAATGTAGATTAACCATCAGTGTCTAATCAGGGTTATTTTATTTGATGAATTGAATGAAATTCAATGAAAGAGAATGTAAATGGCAGGTAAATCCAGTATTTTATATAGGACTTAAATGGCATGCCTGATCTTTGACCAAATTTCACCTTGAAAGACTGTAATCCTGGTAAAATGTTGTGGGGACTTATGAAACCAAAATGGAGCTCTATGGCAATACAGACCAACAATATGTTTATAGGACAAGAAATTAAGCTTATAAGAAAACAAAAATCCTTCCAACAGTTAAATATGTTGTGTAGTTGTTTCACTACCTCAGGAATTGAAGGCCTTGAACATTTTTAAAGGATTGTGAAGTTAGAGGATTATCAAGGTATTTTGGAGCTAAATGTGATAAACTAGGGGGCTTCGTTTGCCAACCCCCCGGCCTTTGTGTCTGTGCCGCTCGCGTATGCGGATTTCACTTTCACCAAACAACAAATCTTTTAATTCTCGCAGATACGCCTCTTCATTAGGAAGAAACACTACTTTTCCCTGATGGCATCATGAATTGGACAATCTACAAGTCTCCGACTTAAAGTTTAAATCTGAACAATATTTACCTGCTTCTGTCATATCACCTATGTCTATATATTTGATCGCTTTTCGCTGTTCTGTTATTTCACCGAGTAATAATTTGTTTGTTTGCGCTAATGCCATCTTTACTATCATTTTTTTGAGACTTTCGAATTTTAGTATTCATTGCATGTGTATGTGCTTTGCATGTGTATCACGCCAACGTTTTTGAACCTCTTTACAACGTTCTACTTTGTCATCTACTCTTTGTCTTTTATTTCCGGCCCCGGGTGTGGTTAAATCTCTTGGTACAAAGTCTCATCTTGCAGGACATGAAATTATCTCTCTGAAAAAGTCATGTCTCATCCCAGGCTAAAAAAAGTCTTGTCTCATCCCAGGATTTTTTTTATATAATAGAGAGATATTGTCAGAAAGCTAACTCTGGGCCGAAGGTAATGGACCCAAAACATACAAGGCTACAAAAGAATGGGTAAAGGGGCATAAATGGACAGCTTTAAACTGCAATGAGTCTTGATTACAGTCCAGTTGACAACTTTTGGAAATAGCTGAAATCTGCAATTGAGAAAAGGAATCCTGAAAACATTCGTGAGCTGGAACAAATTGCAGTTGGAGAGTGGGAGTAATGGCCAACAGACAGATGTAAGAAACTTGTAGATGGCTACAAGAAACACTTGAAGGCTGCCATCATTGTCAAGGGTTGTGCAATCAAATATTAATGAAGGGTACCAGTAATCCTGACCTGGTCATAATTTTGTTTTTCTCTTAGAAATTTTTACATTTAAGTACTGTAGTATGAATATCTTTTTTTTTTTTTTTTAGTTGTATAACTATGAACATTCTATTAAAACATTATGGAGATATAAAGTTAGTATGTTTCTAATTTTTTTCTCAAGATTTTGTACATTACGTACATAAAGTGCAAAGGTGCCAATGATGTTGACCACTTGCAGGACTAGTTAACATTGGGGAAGTAGAAGCCCAAGGCTCCATGCCTTGAGATCTCTGTGAAATAATAGTGTTAAATAGCACTGTAGACAGTAATCAATATAGACAACATGATAAAATTGTATTATAAGTAGGTGAAGAAACATGCATTTTGAAATATTAAGCACAATTCTGTGCAGTCACGCCATCAGTCTGATTTTTGCACAGTGTTTGGTTATTGGGTCTACTACTGCTATTTGAAATATCATCATCTCATTGTGCTCCATTAACCACAAAATGTCAACACTGCTATTAGAAGAAAGTGAAGCATCCCTGATAACTGTTGGCTTGCTTGAACCCTCAGTGTTCTGTGAAGCATTGCTTCTGCTAAGTTTAAGTACCCATAGGTGCCCTTCCAAGCGTATTTATGTATGTATGTATGTGTGTATATATATATATATATATATATATATATATATATATATATATATATATATATATATATATATATATACAGTCGACCCTTGATATACGACCGGCTTGACATGCGAACAACTTGATTTACGACCAAAATTTTTATTTTGATTTACGACCAACATCTTATGTTACGACCTGATTGCGGTCACGTGTATCCGCTTGCGCGATTGTAAACAAACAGAAACATTCCTATTAATGCGGCACTCATTCAATAAAATGTCAGGTTTGTAAACTCTCTTGGGACCTCCCCCAACTAGAAGACATGCCAAAGTCCAAACTCCGTATGGAAGACTGTTTATCTGTTGCTGGGGCAAAAGCCGGCTTAAAGCTGTGCTGAGTCTCTCAGACAAAGCAAACAGAAAAGATATCAATGGGTGACATGCATGTGATATCCCTGCCCGGCAATGGACAAGCAAGCTTCCACAGTCGCGGCAATCGCGCTTCAGGACGCACTTCAGCATGTCGTTCCCATTGAGTGGGGAGTGGGGGGGTCTCAGAAGAGTTCAGAAACAGTTCCTTGTATCATCGCAAGGAAATGCTGAGAAAAATTCTCGTCAGAATAACTTGTAGGCAGGAGGAGATTAAAATTAACGCAAAAGAAGCTATTGAAATGATTGCAAATGCCTGAGCGCAAGTTAAAGAAAGCCTTTAAAAAGCCTTCAGTTTCATTATCATCCTCATCCCTTCCTGCAGCCCAAAGATGTCAAATTAAATGGTGAGTACAGTATGAAATTGTTGTTTCTGGTAGGCTAGGCACTTTTTATTACTTTTTGGTTAGTACATTAGAAAAATTATTGGTGTTTTGGTAAATTATGCACATTATACAACCCTTTTTTTATTATGAAAAGGTTAAGTAAGTGTTGCAGAGGGAGGTTCGGAACGCATTATGGGTATTTCCATTATTTCTTATGGGAAAAATAGTCTTGACTTACAACCAATTTGAGTTACAACCAGCCCTCGCGAACGAATTGAGTTCGTAAGTCAAGGGTCCACTGTATATGTATATATATGTATATATATATATATATATATATATATATATATATATATATATATATAATCATCTCTACTCTAGCTGCTGCCCCCGCGACCCGACCTCGGATAAGCGGGAGACAATGGATGGATATATATATACACATCATACACACATACACATCTATATAGGTGGTATGGGCTATTGTATCCCTTAGTGGCCATTGGATCCTAACACAGGTGTCTTCAAGATCTGTGCCATCATGATAGTGTCTCACAACATGTATACACATACACACCACACTCATTTTTGAATTGAGGTCCTTTCTTAAAAAAACCTTTTGTACAGTTTCCATTTGCCCTGACTGTAAAGCAATACCAATTTCGCAAAGTTTTGGGGTACAGGATCATGATTTAATAAAAGCAAAATAAGTTTTCTTTTTTTGTATCCCTCCAAGTACACTGTTGCAATTAATTGTTACTGAATGCTGGGGAGATACTACTGGGGAATGGCTAAGAAGTTATTCTTGACAGTAAATGGCTGCCTCCCAGCCTTTGTTTATTGGAGTAGTCATTCTTCCTATACTCCAGTTAAAAAATTGCATCTCTGGGAAACAGTTGCATGGTTGTGTACATGTGAAGAGCTTTGGATGTTGTGCTCTGTCAATGTTTAAATTAGCTGACAGAAATGTTTAAGTAAAGAGTGTCCTTTAAGCATGAAAAGAAACGAACACACCTGTTTTGTACATGCTGCTTTCAGAGAGATTCCTGCAGAATTGAGGAGATTATCACGCGGTGGCCAAGTTAATCTGGACATGGAGGATCACAGAGATGAAGAGTTTTCCAAACCCAAAATTGCTTTTAAGGCTTTTGCAGGGGAGGGCCAAAAACTAGGAAGGTAGGTATGGTATCTGGTGAATGAATTGCATACTCGACTATTTACCAAGATCTGTTTGCATTTATATTTATGTGAGGATGGTGTGGTAGTGCTGTGGTTAGTGCTGTTGTCTGCAACTAAGGCGTCTTGGGCCGTGAAGAGTTTTCATGTTCTCATCCTGCGCAGTGTTTTTTGATAGATTTGTTTTTCTCTTACATTTGAAGCACATTTATATTAGTTTACTCTTGAAATTAAGGCAGTTCAGCACAAATTGTATTTCACTTTATTTTTCTGTAGCACTTTTCAATAAAGCAGGCAAAGAGCACACATAAAGATGTAAAAATATTATAAAGCACAAGAACATAAATAAATATGAAATGTTTTAAGCACATACATCTAGATATCTAGATAAATAAAAAGCAATAAAGAGAACTAAAAAGATTCATTACAAATAATAGAAGTCACATAAAAAATACATCTAAAAAATGGCCAGTTGAACAACTTAACGGTGTTCCTAATGGAAATAAACAAATATTGACTTGGTAGGCCAACTAGACAGCTCCATATGTCAAGGCATTCGCATACTAAAGTCTGTTTGTTAGAATATATAAGTCTGCTGTTGTGTCAGTAATGTCTTGTTACTTGGTGAGTAAGTGCAGCTGGATAGATAGATAGATAGATAGATAGATAGATAGATAGATAGATAGATAGATAGATAGATAGATAGATAGATAGATAGATAGATAGATAGATAGATAGATAGATAGATAGATAGATAGATAGATAGATAGATAGAATCTTTCTTTCTTTCTTTCTTTCTTTCTTTCTTAATCCCAAGGGGAAATTCACATAAATATGGTAGTAGCACCAATTGCTATAGCAGAATACCAAGAACATCCGCTGGTCATATTTGCTACAAATAAACAAGTAGCTTTCCTTTCTTTATTAGACCTGAACTATCAGGTCTTCATTGTTTTGCATGCTGAGACAAAAGAAGCATCCCTTATGGCAGAAGACCGATCATTCTAAAGCCTGGGTGCCTGTGACCCTCCTTTGGTAATTTTGTTTATCCTTGACATTGTTTAGCTCTTTATGTTTTGATCACTGTTAGCACTCTTAAGTGTTCACATTAATAAGATATATTAAGTAAAGTGGACCGCAGCAGTGCCAACTGACTACACTCACTACATCCTGTGAAAGAAACAACTTTATCAAAAGTTTGTGTTTATAAAGAGTTTGTTTGGAATTAAAAGAATCTGTCATTAATGGAGTTACAGGATGATTCATAATGTAGGCAACTCCAAAAGAATCAAATTATAAGATGTAGCCAGTTATCTTATATATAAACGTCTACACGTGGAAGTGCGTGTGTCTGTCCAGCCCGGAAGTGAGAGGTGGAGTCGGGGGTAAGGGCTCCACCTTCGAGGAAACAGAAAACTAAATGTCTATGCATGGAAGTCTGTCTGTATGTCCGGCCCAGAAGTGTGAGGCAACTACAGCGTGAAGCTCAGCGAGCCGACAAGTTAACGAGCTGGAAGAAGAAAGCAACTCTGTTGCCAAAGTAAAACCTCAGAGAAAAGAGAGAAACTCTTATGCAAGCGAGACGAGCACATCGGCAAAAGGGTATCCCTTTTACTTTTCCTTCCACCGCTAATACACAAGCGAGGCAAGCACGTTGGCAAAATGAAACCTAGGAGGGAGATACCCAGATTAGTTCCTAATTACCTGACATCTACATTTCAATTTTTTCCTGACCATTTCAATAGTTTTTAGGACCCCGGGCTTTTTACAACACGGGCTTACACAGCTAGTTTAGTATAATCAGGTCTGGTGTCTTCCATGTAGAAGCAAGGACATTTTTCAGTTGCTCAAGTTCAAAATTTTGATGCAGCCATTAATGTGAATGTCAGGCAGTGCAGTTAGCATACATTTTTTTAAAATGTTTACTGTCAGATTTTGATTCAACTCCTTGTCAGTAAGTAGGAACACTAAGAAGGCATTGTTTTACACAGTTGGAAGCCCAAATTACCTGTTTGCTCTCCTGCTGCTGAAATGCTTGTTTCAAACTTTTGATTTGGACAAAAGTTAAATCTGTTTTTGTTTTATATTCTTTGATAAGATAAACATAAAGATAAAATTGCCTAAGAGGATGTAAAGTTCTTACTACAGCTTTCTGCATTTTGTTAAAAATATTTTGTTTTGCTTGGCTAGCAGTCACCCATGTTTGCATTTTGTTTAATTCAAATGCTCATCTGAAGCATTCCCTGCACATGCAGATGAAATCAGCTGCTGTCTCTTGGATAGCTTTCAGATATCAGCATATCAGTCTCAGATGTACAAGTTTGTTTTTTTTTTTTGTTTTTTTTTTTTAAAGTACTTAATTATAAACATTTGTATCCATTTGCATGCATTGCCCTCCATAATTATTGGGACAAAGACACATTTTTCCTTGATTTACCCCTCTGCTCCACACAGGCAAGAAGGGGCCTGAGTTGCCTCGAAAGCTTGCATATTGTAATCTTTTTAGTTAGCCAGTAAAAGGTGTCATTTTGCTTGACTTTTCGCTACATTCAAGGAAGTGGTGAAAGATTGTTAATTTCTTTAGAACTATGCTGTTTGTTTTGCAAACAATGTGTTGTATTAGTTGATACTGTTATTTTGCCACATGCATTCAATTAGTTTGTGTTTGATGGGTGTTTTCATTTTAAAAATTAAGGTTACTACATGCTTTATCCATTCTTGATACCCGTTTATTTTTCTACATGAATATGGCGTAGCAATTACTGTAAACACCCTTTACTTTCCTGATTTCCCTCATAACCACTACTCGCTCTGATACCCATCTCAGATGGTTTGAAATGTAAGTAATCGAAGTGGTCTTGTATAATATAAAAATGACCTTTCTCTCTACATTGATACTTAGTATTTTGTGCTTTCAGTGCCACTCCACAGGTAATAGGTTCAGTTTCTGGGGCGCAGCAGGCTGATAATGAAGCTAGAGCCAGCTCATCAATAATACTCAGCGATTCAGAGCCCACCACCAACATCCAAATCAGACTAGCAGACGGAGGGCGTCTCGTCCAGAAGTTCAACCACTCCCACAGGTGAGGAAAGGAAACAAGTAGTTACTGCTTTTGTAAATATATTTTTTATCTCAGGTGCTTGCTGGCTTGAGGCCCCAGGGACCTGAACCCTGGCTTGATCAGTGCCTGTGAACAGTTTGCACATTTTGACAAAGTTCATGTATGTTCTCACCGTACTCTGCTTTTCTCCTACATCTAAAAAATGACCATTAGGTTGATTAATGATAAGGTCACTTTGTAGCATGGTTAGTGGCCCTGTTTTCCACAACATTGTAATTGAACGATATTAGAAAATGGGAGAGTGATTTTTCTTCCTTTTTTGTTTTTTGGTCTGGTGTCTCCTGATTTACCAATACAAGAAAACCCCCATATAATGCAGCGTTTGACTTGTCTTGATGCCTGGTTATGTAGAGTGCCAAGTTTTTTGGGGTCCCTCCCTATTTTTGGTTTTGTATACCGTATATGCTCCATTAGAGTCCCCCGGCGTTTATTTGCAAAAATAGCCTTGACTCCCGGCCCTTAATAGAGACCAGCTGCTATTAGAGACCGGCCATTATTAACAAAAACCTTCAGAACGCAATATTTTTTCACACGTGTCGGTACAGGTAGGTACACAAAAATATCGGCTAATATTACAAACATCTACTTTATTTGAATTTCACATGCTGCATAAGACTGTTAACCCCTTAACCGCCCTCTGCCGGATATATCCGGCACCGTTGTTTTATTGCTAATGCCATTCTGCCGGAATTATCCGGCACATTTGCCTGTGGTTATATGAATGCCTGGCAAGTAGTATAACTGACGGTTTGGCGTGGGTATTATTACTACGTTGTATTTCGATAAGTCTGTGGTTGTTTTGGCCGGTCATGTGACGTGATTCGCATGTAACAGCTGTGAATATGGCGAAACGTAAACTGACTTCAAGTGAGGCTTTGCAGGCGATTTTGGACAGTTCTGATCGTGATTGTAGCAGTTCTGAAGAAGATTTTAGTGACAGTGATGAGCAGCAACGTGCGCTGCATGATACTGTGAATGAAGAGGCATCGGATGACGGCGCTGAGTGGGTGTATCCCCAGCATGTCAGCTGGGCTGCTGCCCGTGGTGAACTACCTTTTCTGCATTCGTTTGAGGGAACGTGTGGCTTTATTGTTGATGTAAACAATTACACTGCTGAGCAGTTTTATGAGCTGTTTGTGTCACCTGATTTGATCAGACATTTTGTTCATCAGACAAATCTGTATGCAGCACAGTTTATTGAGAAAAATCCCAATTTACCTCCACATTCCCGTGTTCGTGCTTGGTTTGACACTGATGAAAACGAAATGAAAAAATTCATTGGGATTTTGATGTTGATGGGAATAATCAGAAAACCAGATATTGAGATGTACTGGTCTACAGATCCTATGTATGCAACACCTATTTTTGCAGCTGTCATGACACGTAACCGATTCTCTTTGCTGCTGAAATTCTTTCATTTGAATGACAACAGAAACGAGCCAGATAAGAAAGATCCAAACCGCGACCACTTGTTCAAGCTACGTCCTTTGATTGATCATTTATTTGAAGCATTTCAGTTGCCCTACATGCCAGGACCGTCAGTTGCAGTTGATGAAAGTTTATTGTCGTGGAAGGGCCGCTTACAGTTTCGACAGTATCTACCATTGAAAAGGGCACGGTTTGGTATCAAGATGTTTTGCTTAGCTGAGAATTCAGGTTACATTTATAGATTTCGTGTATACACTGGCAACTTGCACAACATTTAGTGGTCAATACTGCTTGAATAAACGTAAAAAATGTAAAAAAAATGTAAAAAAGTAAAAAAAACGAAAATTGTTCAGATTTCGCCTGGCGTGGGGAATATTTAGGGAGTTGGCGGTTAAAGGGTTAAAAGATAAATGGAATTGTCTTTCTGTACCTTTCGCTGCTATTCGTCGTCGGAATCCGCAGTGACGGCTTCGTTGTTGTCCAGTTCACTATCGTCTTCCTCTTCTTCCAGGTTTGTCACAACGCTTTGAATTCTTGCCACCAACATTTTCTCTCTTCCTTCAAAACACGGCTGATTTTCTTTGAGGCAATGAATTATTTAATACTCACTGCCGTCGGTAGAATTGGTGATGCCACAGTTTTTGAAAGATTCCTGAATCATTTCATTTGAAAATGAAGCAGTTTTAGAAACCGGTATATCCGTATTCCTTATATATGCAACGTGCTGACATGCGCATGTATTACACACGTCTGTAAAGATACAGACGCTTACAATGTACGCTAGTAGGGAAATATCAAAGACACGGCTACTGTTAGAGACCGGCTACTATCCTGTCTGAAGCCCAGTGCTTATTAGAGACCGGCGACAATAAGAGACTCGGAGTTTATTGGAGCATATACGGTGACCGAAAAGAGTGATTTGTAAGCCCTTTTTGGACCATGTTTTGTGTAGGAAACTACACCCTTATGATAAATAATAAACCAATTGGTGTCTTCAGCTAAAATGATCAGAAGGATCTGAACTTGTGCATTGCCATATCAGTCAACCCCAGGGCTTCACCTCCTCATGGAATACGAAAGGTAAAAGTTATCACTATTCACAAAAATGGGACCTGGTAACACAGGCTTATGGGTTGTCATTTTATGCTATTTTGAGTTTGATGATCATGAGTATAATTTTGACATTTGATTTACTGGGAGTCCTAGCCTTCTGAAACGCACTCTCAGAAGGGTAAATATTTCAGCTTTCAGTCATAAGCATATGGGGTGGGTGAGGTTTTAGTCTACTCAAGGTCAGTGATTTTGAATATGATGGTATTTTTGATCCTATGCTATGGGCCTGTATCAGAGGGTGAAGATGACAAATGTCTTTTACAATCTTATAAACTGAAGCAGACATTTTAATATTTTAAATATCTGACACAACTATTCTTGTTGATTAAGTAGTTCTACCTCGTGAAGTAAATCATTATATTTCTTCTGAATACCCCAAATTAGGGTGGTTTTCCTAATTCAGACTTTTTTAAAGTTTAAATCCTAACTTTAATAAACATTATGCAAGTGTGTCCATTTTAGAGACCATGTGAGGTGTCCTGTAAAGTATATTGCCAATTTAAAACTTGGTCTTTATGGTATGCCGGCTCAATTATAATTAAAAGAAAAAGGTTAATTTTATTTTGGGTAAAAAATACAAACATGCAATATATTTCTAACAAAACTCTTACAATTAACATTACATTACAGTATGTTAGCATGACATTATTTTTCATCTCTAATTCAACCGTGATCTCTTTGAATATGTAAGCTGATATTCTCTTTAAATTTTACTGACTTACCGTTGAAAAGTGATATTTTTAAGGTCATATAGAAATTATGGATTACATTATCACAAAAAATATAAGTAATGAGAGGAAAGAAATATTTTGAAATCTGCCCCTGTGCGCCACTTCTCACATCCTAATGAGATGCATCTGTAGCTGTGTTTATCTAAAATTATTAAAGCTCTGCAGCTTTTAGTTCACTTCATAGGATGATTCTAGCTACAGTGTGACGACGCATGTTTCAAGTAATTCCACAGACAATGTGTCTTCGTTTTAAAAGTTTTAGTAAAATTTCAAGGCAAAACAGTTCCCACAAAAATAGAGAAAAAACGAAAAAAAGAAAAGAAAAAATCTGTTTAAGGCTTTTTTCTTGTTTCATTTCTCTAAGTTTGGTCATACAGTTGTACTTGAGGCACGTTAAGCAAGTTAAACACGATCAGAAAACTGTATGCTATTTGAAAACATATCTAATAGTTCATGCAAGCAGCAAGACTGTTTCCTCACTGGTTTAATTAACACTCTGTTCTACAGATAGAGCAAAGAAAGTTCGATCTCATGACCTCTTACAGGGGGTTAAAGGCTATACCATATTCTAGGCAGCTATAAGAAAATAATATTCGACAGAAATTAAGCAAACACTATATGAATTTAACATCAAACATTAACTTTCTAAGATTGGCTCTCACAGTATCTGTTGATATTCATTCAAGAAAATCACATAGCCATGATGACAATCATCAGAGAAATTTACATGGAAAGTAGAAAATAAAAAATGTTGATGGTGTAGACACATGTAGTATGTAAGTACAGTGGAACCTCGGGTCACGAACGTCACAGAACACGTACAGATCGGGTTACGACCAAAAAGTTTGCCAAACTTTTGCATCTGTTCACGACCACACACTCGGGTGACGAACAAGCCAGTTTCCCTTCCGGTTTGTACGTGCCAATGATTTCCGCACGTGTTCAGTCTCTCCCTGTGCATTCGCTGAGAACTCTTTGTGCTCTATTTCATTTCCCTTCCGGTTCATACGCGCTGGTGATTTACGCACGTGTTCAGTCTCTCCCTGTACATTGTTCTCGGTCAGACATGCGAGCTTTCACTGTGAACTCTTTGTGCTTTATTTCATGTGCTTTTGCATTAATTTTGCAATTAACCATGGCCTCTAAGCAAGTGAAGATTAGTAGTGTTGGTGAGAAGAAAGGTTAGAAGAAAATTGAAATCGAATTAAAGAAATTATTGAAAAGTATGAAGCGTGGCGTTCGTGTTACTGATCTTGCCGCCGAGTACAAGAAGTCAAAATCTAAGATTTCGACTATTCCAAAGCAGAAAGAAGCTATTAAAGCAGCTGATGTTGCAAAAGGAGTTATAGTGTTAACCAAGCAGAGGCCTCAAGTGCTGGAAGAGGTGGAAAAACTGTTGCTAGTGTGGTTGAACGAGAAGCAATTTGCAGGGGATAGCATAAGTGAGGCAATGTTATGCGAGAAAGCCAGGAAGATTCATGGCGATTTGCTGCAAAACTATCCTTCTACGAGTGGCTAGTTCTTCCTCCTCACTTCCTTCATGCCAGAACTCGACTGATGCAAGGTTAGTTTTCTTGGTTGTTTATGTATAAATTAAGGATTTTTCAAATTTTCATTTTTTTCCCTGTGGTTAAAACTCATTAAAAAAAAAAAAAAAAGTGTTTACAGTGAGTGGTTCGTAAGGGTCTAGCGTGAACTATTGCAATGTTAGTTTTCTCTGTTGTTCAAGGTTTTCTCAGTGTTATTCAATGTTTTTACATTTAGTTTACTATTACACTGTGCATTCTCTGGTATAATTAACTATTTTTGTGCTTAAAAATCTTTAAAAATATATATATTTACATACAGTTCGGAACGGATTAATTGTATTTACGTACAGTCCTATGGGGAAAATTAGTTTGGGTCATGACCAAATCGGGTTTCGACCAGAGTTTTGGAACGAATTACGGTTGTGACCCGAGGTTCCACTGTACTCCCTAATAGATAAACAGATGTGTATTGGTTGCTGACCATTTGTAGACCCCTGCAGAGACTTCACTGACACTTTAGAAGGTGCCGCTTTTGTTTATTCTGGCCTGTGCAGGACCATGCTGTTTATTGTTCAACTGTTTTCTTTGTTATAATTTTTGTACAGGATGTCAATCCATGACATTTGCCATTTACTTCCTTTGGGCTTATTTGGGATGTTAACTTGGTGGTACTTAGGATGATACCGTTTGGAAGTGGCACTGTATACCTAGTGACTATTTTTATGTATTTAACATATTGTAAATATAAGTCAGAGTCACCTACCTACCGGAGTCATTTTCAGTTTATAAAACTGTTGTGTACAATATTGAAATTGTTTACATGTTGTTAAGTGTGGCTCAGGACTCATTGGTGGTCTTTGTGTGTATGTTTCAGAATTCAGGATATACGCCAGTTCATTGTCGGAGCTCGTCCTGCTATGGCAGCTGTTGAATTTGTGATGATGACCACCTTTCCTAACAAAGAGTTAACCGATGAGAATCTGACCTTGAAAGAAGCCAATCTTCTCAACGCCGTCATTGTACAACGATTTAAATAGTGCCCTGCTGCCCATGTAAATATTGCCAGGTTGTTTCCTGTTGGACTTCAAGCTTTTGAACATTTTGCAAGTTTGGGTGGAACTCTGGAAGAGGAGAATAATAATAAATATTTTTAAAGAAACTTACATTTTGGGTTCTTCGAGTAGCCGTAGAGAATCTTAGTTCTTTGGAGTACTTGCTTCCTATGCCAAGTTCAGACCTGCGGACAACTACTTCAGCGTGTAATTGATTTGTATTGAGTAAACTGTTTAAACCAAATGCCTAATCTGTTTAGTAATAATAATTTTAAGTGTACAAACTTAACCAAGCAACAGAATTAAGGAAAATAATTACTGAAAATATTAATTTGAAGAAATAAGCTAGTGTAAGTAAGCTCACACACACACACACACACACACACACACGTTCATCTGCTGAAAGTCTATTTTTTCAAATTGCATTGGTTTGTGTACATTTTTCCCCTATGCCTCACAATTAAACTACGTGGTAAAATGTAAAGTCACCATCTTTCTTAGACCAAAATGATTGCCTAATTTTGACATTCATGCAGTTCTGATATCTTGAGAAATTAAAAAAAAGAAAGACTGATTTGCTTTAAGATTTTTTATACATTATGCAGTCATTGGAATATACCTGTGCAAAAATGTATTGACATGCCTGAATACTGGTGACCTGTTTGAACTCAACTGACTTAATTAGAAGTGAAGTCTTAACAGTTGTGTGTAATATAAAAATGATGATTTAGCTCATAAATTGGCAAATTAAATAAAGTTTTTTTTTTTTTTGCCCCAGAAATTGTGGGCTATTGCTAGATACAAATTGTGAAATTGTATAGAGACTATTAGGCCAGTTATAGTGTAACGATTTTCATCTACATCATCTGTCGTCACTTATTCAGGGTGCTGCGCTCGTAATGACCAACAGCAGGATTTTCTCACCCCATGTTTTGTTCAATTTTGTTGCATTTCTCTTCCTTTAATGTTTGTCTGTCCTTTCCTATTTTCTAGGAGTTAATTATGACTTGGATGGTGTTGCAGGGAAATAAACAAATTGAGAACGTTTATTCTTTGGATTTATTTTCATCCGACTTTAGGCAACTCCACCTAATCAGATTGAGTATAGCAGGGAGTACCTGTTTCAGTTGAGCTCGCATGAACTCACGCATCTTCTGCCCAATTTCACGATGTATCGTAGGACTGATTCAGTACAGTAATGTGTTATAATAACTGTGTAACCAGAAAAGAACAAAAAATGTGAAGCTTTGAAAAAAGACTGAAACAAACTGTGAGGAATTCGGCCTACCTGACCAACTCTTATTGATTGTTCAGTCTCTTCGAAACAAAGTGGATGAACTTTGAGTATGTGTGTGCTTTCAGGCCGAGAACAGAGATTGCATGTATTATGGCTTTTACAGAAACCTGGCTGAAGAAAATGATTCAGATGACCACCAAACATTCGATGGATTTGATGCACCAGTTCATTTGGCTAGACACTCAGCCATTCCCGGTAAGTCACACGGCGTGTACATCTGTCTTTATATAAGTAAATAATGGTGTAAATCGGGGATGGTTAGCAAAATAGTGTGCACGATGGATGTAGAACTTCTGTATGTTTGTCTGCCCCCCCGGTTATTTGCCCACACCATTTCCGCAAATTTTCATCATGATTGTGAATGTTCTTCACCTGAGGATAGCAATAAGCGAAGCCACTAGTGCCATCGCCAGTGTGATACAGAAGTTTCAGTCGCTGTCTCACGGCTCGCCGAATTTTATTTTGGATTATTTTAATCGGCGTCACTGAACAAAACCCTCTAGTTTTTACCATTACGTCACTTGCTCAACTCTTCACAATGGAACGCTTGATCAGTGCAATGGGAACATTATCGGTGCTTATGAATCGAGAGCAAAACTCCCCACTGGGTTCATCAGATCATAACTGTGTCCATCTTATTCTAGTCTGTAAAGCAGTCTTTATAACGCACACAAGTTTGGGATGAGGAGTCTGTGCAGATGTTGATGACCACATTTCTCAAGGTCATTGCGTGAGGTAGAGGAGGTGGCCAAGTGGGTTGGGGTGGGGGTCCTTTGATAGGCAATCCCTTGTAGTTTTCAGTCAGCAACATGCAAAGGTCCAGTGCACACCATGCTTTCGCTGTTGAAGTGTTCTTCAAAAACAATAAATCCATCATCACTATGCAACGCGCATTCCAAACACACTTCAACATTCCTCCTAACGGTGATATCCCAAATCGGAAAACAATTCTTCAGTGGGTGGCTAAATTTAGACAGACGGGTACAACATTGAACAGAAAATCTCCTGGCTGTCCTCGGACTGTACGAACACCTGAAAACATCTAAGCTTTAAGGGCATCAATTTTGCAGCTTTCTAGATGTTCAGCGCGCAAACATGCTGCTGCCTTAGGCATTTCCAACATGTATTTGATTTTGCATGAGGACCTTAATTTCCATCCATACTAAATGATGGTAGGAACTCACTGGGAGAGCCGTAGAGAGTTGTGCGCGAACATTCTGCAAAACGTTCGAGATACCATCGTCACGAGTAGCGACGAGACACATTTCCATTTGAATGTTTGTGTAAATAAGCCAAACTTTCGCTATTGGGCTGACACCCTTGTGAACTTCATCAGAGACCCTTGCACAGTTAGTAGTGTGTTACAGTTTGGTGCGCCGTTGCAGAATTTGGCATTGTAGGCCCTTACTTTTTTAAGGAGTGGGGAGCAACGATCACCGTCACTTCAGAACGTTACATTGAAATGCTAGGGAACTTTTTGCAGCCCCCACTGGAAGAAATGGATGGGCTGGATTTCTGGTTTCAACAGGATGGAGCGAGATCTCATATGGCACGGAGATCCATGCAAGTTTTGCGGGAGATGTTTCTAAGGAAGCTGATCTCCTTGCGCGGTAATGTTGGGTGGCCTTCACGTTCTCCTGATCTCCCTCTGTGCAATTTCTTCTTGTGGTGGCTCTCTCAGGTCAAAGGTATTCACACACTGACACCACAAAATCGCCCCAGTTCCCCTTGAAATGGCCGAACAAGTCATGTGAGCCTTCAGAAATCATCTTGAAGAGTGTATCGCTAATGATGGCCACCACCTTGAAGACATCATTCATTTTTAAAACACAGTAGGGGGGAAAAAAAAACCTTTCTTGTAATTGTAATGAAATTTATTTGATCTTGTAGCGTTTTTGTAGAATAAACGTTTTTCTTTTTGGCTCACCCTGTATATGAAATTCTGCAAGGATGCCATAATCCCTGTCAAATAAATCAAAATATACCCCAACCACAAGCCCTGGATTACTGGAGATCTAAAAGAATCGGTGTTTTCATTCATACTCGGTTGCGGCTTTGGAGGTTGTGATACTTTAATTTGATTGGTTAAACAGTAAAGAGCTCCTCAGATATTGTCTTGGGAGTTTGGATTTCTCTTTGTTCTTGCTGAGTGAGTTGAACCGCGTCATTTCTTTGGTTTTGCACATTAATTGTCTTTCTCTCCCTTAAATAATATATAGAATGTATGTATATAAATACTTTCTTTTCAAATACTATGGTCTAGTTTTAATTTAACAAGGATTTTTGTAGTTAAAATATGCTCCTTAACGAACATTCTTAACTCTAAGTATGTGAGATGGGTTTTGATTTTGAACAAGTTGCTGTGAGAGGTGTGTGTGTGTTAATGGGGTGGTGGGGTTTATTACCTAAAGCTTGAGTGAAAGACAGATCAGCCATCTTACGGCAGATTCATTGAGTGGCATGCTGGGAGCGCTGAGACCTTGTCATCATCCTATCGTTCCCACACTTCTCTGTTATTGTGTAGAACTTCTAACGGTTTGTTCCATATAAATGTGTTAATACACAAAGGAAACGTTACGGCATTACCCCTTTGTCAACATGAAACAGTCGAGCTTCCGCACACCCTGTACTGCAGGCTTGCCGTCTTCTGTATGTCACAACCACAACTGAAGCAATGACAAGTCCCGTCGTATTTTAGAAGTTTCTGGAAGGATAACAGATAGACAGCAAAGACCACATATCTGATTTTTGTGTCACAATAAAACATTTTTATTTGAATAGCTTTCATTTTCTTTCCATTGGTCATCTGCAGTATGACTGTAATAATAGAAATAACCAGTTTTATTTACAGTGCATCCAGAAAGTATTCATAGCGCATCACTTTTTCCACATTTTGTTATGTTACAGCCTTATTCCAAAATAGATTAAATTCATTTTTTTCCTCAGAATTCTACACACAACACCCCATAACGACAACATGAAAAAAAGTTTACTTGAGGTTTTTGCAAATTTATTAAAAATAAAAAAACTGAGAAATCCCATGTCCATAAGTATTCACAGCCTTTGCTCAATACTTTGTCGTTGCACCTTTGGCAGCAATTCCAGCCTCAAGTGTTTTTGAATATGATGCCACAAGCTTGGCACACCTATCCTTGGCCAGTTTCGCCCATTCCTCTTTGCAGCACCTCTCAAGCTCCATCAGGTTAGATGGGAAGCGTTGGTGCACAGCCATTTTAAGATCTCTCCAGAGATGTTCAATCGGATTCAAGTCTGGGCTCTGGCTGGGCCACTCAAGGACATTCACAGAGTTGTCCTGAAGCCACTCCTTTGATATCTTGGCTGTGTGCTTAGGGTCGTTGTCCTGCTGAAAGATGAACCGTCGCCCCAGTCTGAGGTCAAGAGCGCTCTGGAGCAGGTTTTCATCCAGGATGTCTCTGTACATTGCTGCAGTCATCTTTCCCTTTATCCTGACTAGTCTCCCAGTCCCTGCCGCTGAAAAAACATCCCCATAGCATGATGCTGCCACCACCATGCTTCACTGTAGGGATGGTATTGGCCTGGTGATGAGCGGTGCCTGGTTTCCTCCAAACGTGACGCCTGGCATTCACACCAAAGAGTTCAATCTTTGTCTCATCAGACCAGAGAATTTTCTTTCTCATGGTCTGAGAATCCTTCAGGTGCCTTTTGGCAAACTCCAGGCGGGCTGCCATGTGCCTTTTACTAAGGAGTGGCTTCCATCTGGCCGCTCTACCATACAGGCCTGATTGGTGGATTGCTGCAGAGATGGTTGTCCTTCTGGAAGGTTCTCCTCTCTCCACAGAGGACCTCTGGAGCTCTGGCAGAGTGACCATCGGGTTCTTGGTCACCTCCCTGACTAAGGCCCTTCTCCCCTGATCGCTCAGTTTAGATGGCCGGCCAGCTCTAGGAAGAGTTCTGGTGGTTTCGAACTTCTTCCACTTATGGATGATGGAGGCCACTGTGCTCATTGGGACCTTCAAAGCAGTAGAAATTTTTCTGTAACCTTCCCCAGATTTGTGCCTCGAGACAATCCTGTCTCGGAAGTCTACAGACAATTCCTTTGACTTCATGCTTGGTTTGTGCTCTGACATGAACTGTCAACTGTGGGACCTTATATAGACAGGTGTGTGCCTTTCCAAATCATGTCCAGTCAACTGAATTTACCACAGGTGGACTCCAATTAAGGTGCAGAAACATCTCAAGGATGATCAGGGGAAACAGGATGCACCTGAGCTCAATTTTGAGCTTCATGGCAAAGGCTGTGAACACTTATGTACATTTGCTTTCTCAGTTTTTTTATTTTTAATAAATTTGCAAAAACCTCAAGTAAACTTTTTTCACGTTGTCATTATGGGGTGTTGTGTGTAGAATTCTGAGGAAAAAAATGAATTTAATCCATTTTGGAATAAGGCTGTAAGATAACAAAATGTGGAAAAAGTGATGCGCTGTGAATACTTTCCGGATGCTCTGTATATAGCTCCTGCCCTATGCTCAAGGGTAAGGACTTGTCTGCTGATCATTTTTTGTAACATGAACCAGCACAAGGTGTTACAGCAATTCATTGTGAACTGGTGGCTCTTTTAAATATGGCAGCCATGGCACAGTTGTTAATGGTTCTGCTTCATCTATCCAGGTATCTGGGTTCAGGTCGTGGCCTCCATATTGTCCATGCGGGTTTTCCTCAACATCTGAAAGGCGTCAAGATCCAATTGACTGCTGTCTGTCGTTTAGGACTTGTCTATGGCTTGTGCACTTTGAGTAGACTCATCCTCTCGACGGTTCTGTGTTGTGTGCAGTGAATTCAGAATCTGGATGTTTGCTGTGGTCTTAACTGCCAAGCATCCGTTTCACCTCTCATCTCACCTGCTGGTAGAAAGGTAAAAAGAGTTAACGGCTATGGCGAGTTCAGTTGTAATCTCTGCCGTTTTGTTTTTTTTTTTTTTTTCTTTTCCATTCTGTTACAGAGTGTAAAATACGAGAAATCAGACAGGTGAGCTTCTCTTCTGTTTGTCAGATCCAAAGCCCCTGTATTCCTTACTCCTTGTTGCTGCATTATAAGCTTTGAACTTCTGGATTGGCTTTCATTTGTTGTCAGCTCTCAATCACACAGAGCCCACCCCCTTGACTAAAGACGAATTTGATTTTTATCCGAGTGAGTCGCTGTGCGTGTCATGTTAAATAACTGGTTTCACTACCAACTCGCCAAGATGATGTCAATTATTATTATTTTCTTACTGGACTGATTCATTTATCCAAGACGACTTACAATGCTTCTTTTTTTTTTCCAAATGGAGCACAGGCAGGTGAAGTGACTTCCTCATTAGAACAATCTGGACGAGAACAGGCCGTTCAGCCCAACAAAGCTCACCAGTCCTATCCACTTAATTCCTCCAAAATAACATCAAGTCAAGTTTTGAAGGTCCCCAAAATCCTACTGTGCACCACCCGACCTGGTAGCTTATTCCACCTGTCTGTGGTTCTCTGTGTAAAGAAAAACTTCCTAATGTTTGTGTGAAATTTGCTATTCAAGTTTCCAATTGTGCCCCCGTGTTCTTGCTAAACTCATTTTATAATAACAGCCTTGATCCACTGGACTAATTCCCTCAGTCTCTTAATTTTCTTTTGCTTAAACTGTAAAGGCTCAGCTCTTTGAATCTTTCCTCATAACTCATCCCCTGTAGAGTACTTCTCCCTCTGCATGAATGCCTTTGTAGATTTCGAACTGAGTTTTGGGTCATTGTCTTGTTGGAATATCCAACCCCTGCGTAACTTCAACTTTGTGACTGATGCTTGAACATTATCCTGAAGAATTTGTTGATATTGGGTTGAATTCATCTGACCCTTGACTTTAACAAGGGCCCCAGTCTGTGAACTAGCCACACAGCCCCACAGCATGATGGAACCTCCACCCAATTTGACAGTAGGTAGAAGGTGTTTTTCTTGGAATGCAGTGTTCTTCTTCCGCCATGCAAAGCGCTTTTTGTTATGACCAAATAACTCCATTTTTGTCTCATCTGTCCAAAGCACTTTGTTCCAAAATGAATCTGGCTTGTCTAAATGAGCATTTACATACAACAAGCGACTCTGTTTGTGGCGTGAGTGCAGAAAGGGCTTCTTTCTCATCACCCTGCCATACAGATGTTCTTTGTGCAAATTACGCTGAATTGTAGAACGATGTACTGATACACCATCTGCAGCAAGATGTTCTTGCAGGTCTTTGGAGGTGATATGTGGGTTGTCTGTAACCATTCTCACAATCCTGCCCATATGCCACTTCTGTATTTTTCTTGGCCTGCCAGACCTGCTGGGTTTAACAGCAACTGTGCCTGTGGCCTTCCATATCCTGATTCCATTCTTTACAGTTGAAACTGACAGTTTAAACCTCTGAGAGAGCTTTTTGTAGCCTTCCCCTAAACCACGAGACTGAACAATCTTTGTTTTCTGATCTTTTGAGAGTTGTTTTGAGGACCCATGCTGTCGCTCTTCAGAGGAGAGTCAAAGGGAAGCACAACTTGCAATTGACCACCTTAAATACCTTTATATCTCATGATTGGACACACCTGTCTATGAAGTTCAAGGCTTAACCAGCTCATCCAACCAATTTGGTGTTACAAGTAATCAGCATTGAGCAGTGACAGGCATTCAAATCAGCACAATTACAAGGGGACCCACATTTGTGCAAATGTGTTTTTCACATTTGATTTAATTTCATACAACTAAATATTGCTTCACTAAAAATCTTTGTTCAGAAAACACCCCAGGACTCGGATGTTCCTAGGAAATGAAAGACATACCACTGTTATCTTTTTTGTTGAAAGTAAATTATTATGCAGGCTGAGAGGGTTTCCCAAACTTCTTCATATGACTGTATATGCACAAACACTCACACACACACACACACACACAAGGTCCGACACAAACTAACCCTATAGCTCAGGAACCCAAGTGTGGGTTGGGAGAAACAAAGAGATGGTTCTAGAACCTGTTCTAGCTTGTCACAGTGAGAAAAGACTCGGCTCGATCACTTCACTCGGTACGAGTGGACACACGTGTTCTAATGTAGACATTTTGCTACCCTCGTTCGGGAAAATGTCAGAGTGCATGAGCGAACAGTGAGTTTTAACATTCAGTTTCTTGTGAAACTAAAGAAATCTGCAGTGGAAACTTTTTTCAATTATTGACTGAGGATCACGGTGAAGAGTGCCTGTCTCATGTCCGTGTCTTTGAATGGCACAAGTCGGTGCTCAAAGGAACTCATTTTTTGTCGGTAGAAGATGTGAAAGCAGAAATGACTGAGATCCTCATCAGCCTTTCAGAAAATGATCTGCGGAGTTGCTTTGAACGTTGGCAGGGTTGTTTGCAGCTGCGTGTCAATTCAGAGGGGAACTGTTTTGAAGGTTATCGTAGTTAATTTTCTTAATTTGTTAAATAAATAGAGTTACACAGTCTTGTTTTATTTTTTTGTGTTCTGTATATTAAAAGTAGTAGTGACCCCAGCATTGACAGGACTCGTAACATCAACCATAGTCACACAGAATCAGCAGCAGGATTTGAACCCACCGAGGTCAGGTTGGGGAGCATACACTGGTACAGCGCGTTGCCATGATGAAACACCTTGGGATCCCAGATGGCAACCCCCCCATTCCCCCCCCCAGCCATGGGGCAGGCAGACATGGGGTCCAGTCTCCCACTCTGGAAATGACCCTCTATCTTCCTTGTCTTCTTAGAGAGTCAAGGCTGGGGGGCTGTGAAGAGGCAGGGCCTGTTAAAGCCCATTGCGGCACTTCTTGTGTGATTTTGGGCTATACAAAAATAAACTGTATTGTATTGTATTGTATTGTATCTGCCGCAGCCAGGTGTTACGTGGGTGTCCCCTTGGCCTGGTTCAGTCACAATGAGGGTCCTGCAAGCCGTATCACCTTCAGGGAATGGCGCCACATGGCTGTAGTGCCGCAACTGACTCTCCCTCACAATGCAGGTAATGTGCCTCATTCGGGACTCCATGAACAACACAAAGTCAAACCAACGGTACTCTGGAAATGACCCCCTATCTGTCGTAGCCAGGTGTTCCACGGGTGTCCCCTTGGCCCGGATCACCCTCGAGGAATCGCACCACATGGCCATAGTGGCGTAACTGACGCTCCCTCACAATGCAGGTAATGTGCCCACCACCTCAGGGTTTAAAGTCCAAAACCTTAACCACTCCACCACACCCGAATGCTAGGACTGGAAAAAGTTTCCAAATGGGACACGGCCTTTATTGAAATCAAAAAGCATGAGCAGTCTAGTCAGGATTGTTAACCTCTGTCGTCCCTCATATTGTTGCATGTTGATTGTCGTAAGTTAGAATTTCTGTGTGCGTTGCACATGTCACAGTACTCTCCCAGTACACCCCTATAATATATTTGATTATTCACACCCCTGTAATATATTTATTTTCAGAACCCTTACAAAGAGTTTCCTTTTCAGGGAAAGCAGGCAGATCCACAGCACAGCACCCTCATACCAAAAGTGTGGCAGGCATTCCTAAAACCTTTTAAGAGGAGGATTATCATACGGATAAACGTGCAAAATCCATATGCAGGCCACCTGGAGGCAGGTGATAAGCGTAAAGCAGTGCACAGATTGTTACTTCATTTACCGAACGACGATTCTGTCCTCCCCGTCTGACCTGAGTTTCCGTGGCACAGATTTTCATATTTCCATATCTATAAGCTTGCACAAGAACGAGAGCTGTATTTTACAGTATGTACATAATGTGCAAAGGATTAAATAGTTTCCAGATTAATGTGATAAAATCGTCAGAGCAGCCGAGTGATGTGGCTGGCCTGCCTCATTTGAGGCGGTGAAGTTGCCCAACCCAAAAGGAAGTTCGTTTTTGCAAAGACGTGGGGCCGATGTTACACAATGCTGTGGGTGTTCTGATAACGACGTGAAGACTAAGCCACTTCACAGAATATCTCTGTGCAATGTTAGCAATATGTCAAGCTCTTATCCTTGCAATGTCTAAACAGAAAAAGTGTTAGAGGAAGAAACAAAAAATCATCATACAGAATAACAGGGAGGGTCCACCCAAGCTTATACATTTCTAAATATGCTTTAAATATTCATAATAAATGCAGTAAAAGATAAGAAAGGCATCATGTATGTAAAGTTTTAAAAAAATTGTCAAAGTCAAAGTGAACTTTATTGTCATCTCCACCATATACAAGTATACAGATAGACGAAATTGCGAAGCTCAGGGTCCACAGTGTGACAACATGACGTTGCAAATAATAAATTAAAAATAGAATTAAAATTGAAATTTAAAATTAAAACACAAGATGAGAAGACATTGTGCAAAGACAAGACAAAGAAGTGGCAGCAATATTGACGTGTAGTTAGCAATATGAACATTGATGCAATGTATGGTGTTATACAATCTAGGTACATAAATATACAGTAGTCAATAGATATGTAATATAATAAATAGATATAGATAATACAGAAATGATCAGTGTATGCTAATAGTTGTTTAAGACGTGTAAACAATGACAGGTCAGAATGTTTCACAGCAGAAGGATAACAAGAGTGTCAAAATCCTTAAAGGTCAGTAGGAGATTTTCAGTTCTTCTCTACCTGCACACTCGTCTTTACAGGACAGTCGCTCACATGTATAAAAGTTCTCTTTTTGAGGTGGTTGAGGCCGTGTGGAAGGTCCCAGGGGGCAGCCTGGTGTTAAGGAGTCTAACAGCTTTGGGGGTAAAAACTCTCCTGCAGCCTGGCAGATCTGGCTCTGATGCTGCAGTATCTTCTCTTGGATGGCAGAAGTGTGAAAAGTCCATGTGAGGGGTGTAAGGGGTCCTGCACAATGCTGTAGGCCTTGCACACACTGCATTTGTAAAAT
Source organism: Erpetoichthys calabaricus (assembly GCF_900747795.2). NCBI lineage: Eukaryota > Metazoa > Chordata > Cladistia > Polypteriformes > Polypteridae > Erpetoichthys > Erpetoichthys calabaricus. The sequence goes on from NC_041403.2 coordinate 152,993,646, forward strand.
ATGTCCCACAGTGAAGGGAGAGGCACCCTAATAATGTTCTCTGCTGTCTTCACTATCCTTTGCAGGCGCTTGCGGTCAGATATGTTGCAGTTGCCGTACCAGACAGTGATGCAGCTGGTCAGAACACTCTCAATGGTGCCTCTGTAGAACATGGTGAGGATGGAAGGGGGAAGACGTGCTCGCTTCAGCCACCTCATAAAGTGTAGTCTCTACTGGGCTTTCTTGATTAGTGATGAGGTGTTATGCGTCCATGTAAGTTCCTCAGTTATGCACACACCGAGGAACTTGGTACTCCTCTAACAGTCTCCACATCTAAACCGTTGATGCTAAGTGGGATGTGGGCAGGATGTGATTTTCTGAAGTCCACAATTATCTCTCTTGTCTTGTCAGCATTGAGAGATAGATTGTTGTCTTCACACCATGCAGACATGTATGTGGAAATAAAAAAAAATATATGTAATGGCTAATGAAATTACACATGCAACGTATAACAGCAGGAACACATAAAAAGACAATCAAACTAGCAGCCCACCCTTTAAAAAGTGGGAAGCAATCCACAGAACCCACATGAACCCACTCAGACACTGGGAGACAGCATACGTTCAGTTTAGCGTGTGGTCTAAGCTGTTCCTGCATGTTACCTTCAGAGTTGGCACATTGCTCTGCGCCCGTGCTTGGTGAGAGGAGTGCTGTGCCAAAGCAAAGAGTCTTTTGTACCCACTGTATTGTAATTCTGAGGTGGGCCGTGACAGATTGGTCATCTAGCTCTGTGAATAGGATTACTCTTGTTCTGTTTTGTGTGTTGTATTTTCCCCATTTTGTGACATCCATTGTATGCCCAACCTACTGTACCTGGAAGGGGGTCTTCTCTCTGAATTGCCTTTTCCAAGATTTTTTTCCCCTACAGGGTTTTTTTGGGGGGGATTTTTTTGTCTTCTTAAGGAGTCAAAGGGCTGTCAAATATATACAGGGTCACTGCGGAACTCCATGTGTGATGTGGGGCTATGCAAGAAATACATTGTGATTGTTCAGTACAGATGGCGATCAGGAAGTGATTTGTGCCCGGGTTCCCTGGTGTTGTGAGGCATACCACAAAAAATTAAAATAAAATAAAAAGGCTTGTTCATTTCAAGCAATGTTCTCATTACTTGTATATTTGACACTGTCATTGGCGTTGTGAAGAACTGTGAAAAAAATCATTTGGACCCCCAAAATGGCATCCTTGAAAAATGTGATACTGAAAACACAGTTCCTTGTGGCTGTAGCACTAGGAGGAGGAGGATGAGGAGGATGTGAGGGTTCGCTGATAAGGCGAGTTGCCGCACCCACCACACAGCAAACCCAAATTAGGACATCGAGTGCAGTCGTGCAATGGATGACACCTCAGCAGCACACGAGTTCAAATTATTTCAGTATGCCATATGAAAGTTTTCACGAACCTGACTCATAATATTAAACACTTAATAACAGTCCCTGAAAATTCTGATGGCTAAGAATTCAAAAACGGCCAAACCTGCAACATCGTAGACCATTCTCTCTTGTGTATTACGTGTGTGTTTTGTTGCATTAAACTTGTCGTTTACTGAGGGAACACACACATTCACCTTTTAATAAGTGACAGGTCCCAAAAATAAACAGGTGCCAGATGGTGTAAATAATAATAAGAACAAAACAAAAGCAATATGTCCAGGTCGAGCTGAGAGTTGATTCAGGGCTCAGTAGAGCAGTCACTTGATCAGATAGGAAGTCGGTCTTGCGGTCTGCTCTTCCCAGAATGAGATAACCCCTGCTGTGAGCATCTCGGCTTTATAGTCCCTGGACTGGGAAGGGGCAGAGTTAGTTGCCCTCCTTGGGCAGTTTCTCTGGACTGTGGGTGAAAGCGCCCCCTTGTGTCCCGGAGTGGTAGTGCTTACCTCTGATGAGCCTGGAAGGCAACGGGCATGCGTGACAAACTGTACAACCATATTGTTGTTTCCAACAGCAGTGTGGTAACACCACATGAAATGATCTTGTATCAAAGAAAGTGGATGTTGTCAGTAATCGGGGTATATGGTCATCCTAAAATATAATATTTTAAAGCCTTCTGTGCCCATTTGACTTACAGCATCATCTTCTCTAGAATTTTCTTTTTATTAAAACAAATCTTTTCTCTCTACAGCAGCAGCCCAACTGGCTGAGATTTAGGTTTTTATGGATCAGCCTGTACTAACATCTCTTTAGAGAAATCAAAACATTTTGAGATTGATGTTCACTTTACACATATAATGTGAGTGGTATGTTCGTAAGTATGAGAGAAGCAGCCATGTTTTTGATGGACAAAGCATAGTCCATTGCAGTGTTCTCCTGTCAATTGTGTACTCCACGTTTGGCCCATTTTACCCAGACCATAATTTTTTTTACTTTTCGTTCCACATGTTGCCCCTTTCCGAGCTTATGTCACTGCACGTGGCTCATAGACGTTTGTTTCCCATATTTTACTGTATGTCCTTACATCATGTAAGTAAACAGGAAGGCAGAAGCTCTGCCACAGAGTCAACTAAACCAGATTTTTATTAACAAGGATCAATAGAAGAAGTGCTTTAAAAACTCATGTAGTTAACCAAAAATCAAAGTCGATTGATCAGTCATCAGGCCTAAAAGTAGTTCCACATATCAAAGTCAAAAGAATCAAAGCACAGGGTCTTAACTAGGAATACGATACACCAGTAACAATCAAGGATCCTACCGACAAACCTGGATGACGAGGAAGTTATTGAGTGACCTGTAGAACTTTATAATACTGTAACTTTTTGTTCCCTGTTGTCACCTGGCCATGGCTTTCTTGTCTCACATGTGGTTTTGTTAACTACTGCCTTTTTCTCTTTCCACTCCTCCATCTTTTTGAGCGTCTCTACAAACAGACACTCCTTATGCTTCTTTCACCACCTTCCATTTGTCTTTGATGGTTCCCTCCTCCAACATCTCTTGCAAATCTTGAAGCCTGTTGCCGAGAGAGAGAGTCTGTACTCTTCCAGTTTGCTCTCCTGTCTCAGAGGTGCATTGTTGAAACTGTGGTGCTGACTTGTCTCCCGTGTCCAGTTTCTCCTCAACTTCAGCTTCAGTCCGGGCTACCAGGAGATGATGGTCTAAAGCAGTGTTAGCTCCTCATTTGACACACGTTTCTTAAGCGGCCTTCACGAATTTTTAAGCAGTGCTGGCGTGGTCAATCTGGTTCTCAATAGGTAGGCCTGGTGGTACCCAAGTCATCTTGGTTATCCTTCTATGAGGTTTGACCAGCAGTGTCCCAAATACTCGGACACAACTACACTGCACAGTCCTGGGTTCAAACAGAACATTTTTTGATTATTTGTTTATAATAGTTCCAAATCCTTTCCGCAACAGTATAATACAAATCTTCTTGCCTCCTTCCTCACCTCCCACACAGTCTCATCCACTCTGCCCCCAACTCTGACCTTCATGTAGGAAACTCGTCTTCTTTCATTCTGGACCCAGGAGTACTTCCAGTGCCACAGCCCCACAGCACATTGGAAACACTTTGGGGTCAGGCAGGAGTCCATCAAAGAGGGTGTAACAGTCCCCTGCGGAATCCCCTGATGGTACCCAAGATCTCCGACAGGGCTGTTGCATGTGTCTACAATTCCCTGACTGCCCTGCAGGTATCCATATGGGAGTACCACCAGTGGGATGCTGCCATCGTTTGCATGAGGAGAAAACAGAACTCCGAGGAATCCTTCTGTCCTCCCATTATGGCCTCCTCACCTAGTAAGGAATCTACCTCCATCCTGGTCAAGATGCCAGTCCATCCAACACAGCAATCACAGAGGGAAGAAGCTTTCAATTCGGTCTGCAGCCCTACCCTCATTAGCATTTACCTTGCCCAATCACTGCTAGTCTCCTCATGGCCCTCCCAGAAGGTTGCTGATGTCTCTTCTTGGACTTCTCTGCATGATGGTCTTCAGTCTTCTGTATAACTCTTCCTTTCTCTCCTCTTTGGTGTTGTTCATCAGTGCATAGCACTGAACGATGCTCAAGTGATGATCTGAAGACTCTGAGCTTCCCACCCAATGTGTGCTCTCTGTGGACAGCATCAAGGCCACCCCGTAAGTATGAGGGCACATTGTCTTCCTCCTGGTCCCCTGTGGTGAGCCTTTTTTGTCAGCAGCTGGTCCATCTAGGCTCACCGATTCCTAATATGTTGAAAGTTTAATTCCTCATCTAGGAGGTCGCTTGTGCTGGTGTCCCTGCTTCATCCCATGTTCTGATGACGGTGGTAGCCATGGTTCAAAAGAAGGTAGTCGGCTGAGTGGCTTTCAGATATTTCTCACTTTCACCTTCTAACATCATGGGTCCTCTTGCTGGAGGTCCATCTCCTTCCAGCGCCGAGATGTTCTGAGTGGTGATTGTGATTTTCTTGTTTTTTCTATAGCTTGCAAGGATTTATGAAGAGGGGTATCTGGCCCCTCGCTTAACTCTCCACCTTTCTCATTCAGGCTTTGGACTGGCCATGACGGAGTTCATTGCTCACTGGCATTTACAGTATATATTTCTCAGAGCTTTACTTCCAAGCAAAACCCAAGAAGACTTTCACATCCAGGACCAGATGTCCAAGTGGTTTCCCTGCATACCAGAGTCTGGGTACCAATTGTAAATATTCAGTCCGCCAGGCGTGTTCTTGTCCCACTACCTCTTGATAGTACAGAAAAGGGGTAACATGAGGTGTCCCTGCTGCCACATGTTCCGCGGTAAAAAGCTAGGATTGTTGTTTCATGGTGGGCAGAGGCCCCCCAGACATTCATAATCCCATTGTGACGATGCGGGTTCTGCTCCATGCTCCCATTGGCTGTTAGGGAGCCCTTGAACCCAGCACCGTCGGTAATGTCACCAATGAGCTAGACAGTGAGGCAATAAACAATTGAGCAAGGGGATGATGTATAAATGCAAAAGTGCTTTTATTAACATAGAACAAAACAGTGTTCATAATAAAGTGCTGTGCAGTTCAAATGTCTTCATTAAATAAATGATCCATAAAAAGCAAGTGAAAAACCAAACGAACAAACGTGGAGGTTAAAATCCATTAGGAAAAAACTCTTCTAAAAACCACGAGATAAAATAGTACAGGAAGCAACAATGTTAAAACCAAAAAGCCCGGTGTCTTCTGTTTAGCCTGGCGGCTCCCCTGCTACACCCATCTGGGCTGTTCTACCGGAGAGTCGCCCTACATGCAGCTGACCTTCTCTCTGCCTGCTTCAGCTGTTTGGATCGCCTCACCGACCACTGGCTCCAGTAGGCACCTCCAGACAGCGACTTGGGTTCAACAGCGACCAGGGCGCCCACGCTGGGGAATACACACCCCAAGTCACCAACTCCCGCTGCCTTATGCGGAGAGTCATCCACCATCCGGTCACTCCCGCCCTTCAACTCTGCGGGAGCGACAACTACTGCTACTCCCCGGGGGTCGGCCCAACACCCAGGCTCACTGTCCAGCTGCATGCGAGCCTGCACTCGCTCGCTGTCCCGCACCTGCTTTCTATCTCTATCTCTCCACTGCTTCCTGCAACCTCCGTTTCTTTCTGTCTTTCCTTTTACTTCTTTTCCTCCTTTTAACCTGCTCGTGCTTCTCTATATATGTGGAGAGGACATGGCAGCTGCAGCCCATTAGCCACAGGAACGATCAGGGATGTGGGCAGTCCCTCACCTGTGCACTTAGGTGAGAAACGCCCACACCGCAGATACGCCCTGCGGCTCGCTCCAGTCACCAGGCCCCCTCGCTAAGTCGCGAGTGCGGCGATTATTTATTCAAAACAAAACGGCCTTTGCTGGAAGAGCTGTGGACCCATAACACCACACCCATAAATATCAAGATTTGTATAATTACATATGTTCAGTCCTATATGTTCAGGGAGATATTATAGTCATGGGGGACTTTAATTATCCAAATGTTAACTGGGATAACCTTACAGATGGCGGAGTACCAGAGCAGGAGTTTTTAGAAGTAATCAATGACTGTTTTTTAACACAGCATGTTAAAGCACCAACACGGGGTGAAGCCTGTCTGGATTTAGTATTTTGTAATAATCAGGATAGAATTGAGGGTGTAGAGGTGATTGAACCACTAGGGTCAAGTGACCATAATGTAATACAATTCTCAGTATTTTGTAAGAGTGCAGATGCAAAGACTAAAATTGTTAAGTTGAACTTTGGTAGGGCTAATTTTGAGCAGATGCGACAAAGTCTAAGTAGGATACCCTGGGATAAGCTTTTAAGTGTGGAGACAGTCGAGGAGCAGTGGAACAGGTTTAAAAATGTTTTACATGTAATGCAGGACAGATACATACCTAAATTTGGAATTAATAGGAAACTAAAAAAAACTCCACGGTGCATTAATAAAGATTTAAAAAAGAAGTTGCAAAGGAAAAAACTGCTTTATTAGGCATACTAGGGGGCTCTGCCCCCTGCTCGCTTCGCTCGCCAACCCCTGGTCTTGGGTAACCCAAAATAGATTTGAAAGAGATTATTGTCGGCGCCTGCACCTTTCATACTTTCCCGCGCCTTCCGTACTAGCTTTGTGGACCTGTGGGGCCTCCGTAGTCTCCTCCGTTTGACTCTGGGGTGCAGCGCAGAATCCTCTTTGTTGTGTGGCTGTGTCGTTAGCTATGGGCGCGTTGTTGCTTCATTTCCCATTTCACGTTAGTTGAGCTCTTTCGTTTGTGGGCCGTGACTCCTTCGTTCGCAGTGGATAAGACTTCGCTTGCGGTTTATGAGACGCGCACTGTAGGCGCCTGCAGATTTGAAAGAGATTATTGTCGGCGCCTGTGTGTATCGTTGAGCTGTACTGTGTTTGAATTTGGTGTAAAACGTTCAGCAGTTTGTACAATCCCAAGCAGCACATTATTCCTAACTTCACTCCGCAGTAGTGCCACTCACAATATGGCGGTGACACCTGCGCCTTCCGTACTATCTCGGGTTTCACTGTAGTGCCACTCACAATATGGCGGTGACACCTGCACCTTCCGTACTATCTCGGGTTTCACTGTAGTGCCACTCACAATATGGCGGTGACGCCTGCGCCTTCCGTACTATCTCGGGTTTACGTTAGTTGAGCTCTTTCGTTTTTGTGGCTGCGGTGTTTTAGATGTGCGTTGTAGGCGCCTGCACCTCCCGTACTATGTCAGGTCTGACTATGCCGTGTAGTGTGGGCGTGTACGCTTCCATACTCCTCCATCTGGTCTCGTGTCTGTGTGTTCGGCGCCTGCGCACTATGTCTCCTGGGTCCATCGCCGTGTACCAGCGTCTGTGCCTTCCAGTTTAGTGAGAGACCTGCGTCTGTGCCTTCCGGTTTACCATTCTCGGTTAGTAATATGGATAAGACTAATGACTGCAAAGTGAATTGTAGAGCGTATGAGAACATGAGGGCAACCATTAAGAAGGATATCAGGAAGGCTAAAAGACAGTTGGAGAGAAATATAGCAGATAAGGTGAAAGACGACCCTAAGAGATTCTTTCAGTATTTTAGTAGTAAAAGAACAGTCAAGGAGGAGGTCAAGTGCATCAGGAATAGTAAAGGGGAATTAAAAGATACAGACAGTGAATTAGCGGATGCCTTAAACTTACATTTTTCTGAGGTGTTTACAAGTGAGCAAGTGGATAACCTCAGAGCAGTAACAGGGACTACTAAGGAGGTACTGAGGCATTTGGAAATTGTAGAGGGAGAAGTACTGCTCAGATTAAATAAGCTGAAATCGAACAAATCACCAGGACCAGATAATATTTATCCTCAAGTTCTTAAGGAGGCTAGCAAATACATATATAAACCCTTGACAGATACTTTTATGAAGTCATTCCACACTGGTGAGATTCTGAAGGACTGGAAAATGGCAAATATCATCCCATTATATAAAAAGGGTGACAGGGCAGATCAGAGCAACTATAGGCCAGTAAGCTTAACATTCATCACAGGAAAATTAATGGAAGGAATTATTAAGGATAAGATCGAGCAACACCTGGCAAGGACAGGAGTTATTAGGAACAGTCAGCATGGGTTCAGAAGAGGGAGGTCATGTTTTACTAACATGCTGGAATTCTATGAGGAGGCAACAAAAGGATACGATCAAAGTGGAGCTTATGATATTATTTATCTGGACTTTCAGAAAGCATTTGATAAGGTGACACATGAGAGGTTGGGCATCAAATTAAAAGAGGTGGGAGTTCAGGGTGATGTTTGTAGATGGGTGTAGAATTAGCTCAGACACAGGAAGCAGAGGGTGATGGTGCGAGGAACCTCATCAGAACTGGCTGATGTTAAGAGTGGTGTTCCACAGGGGTCAGTGCTAGGGCCGCTGCTATTTTTAATAAATATAAATGATTTAGATAGGAATATAAGTAACAAGCTGGTTAAGTTTGCAGATGATACCAAGATAGGTGGATTAGCAGATAATTTGGAATCCGTTATATCATTACAGAAGGACTTGGATAGCATACAGGCTTGGGCAGATTTGTGGCAGATGAAATTTAATGTCAGTAAATGTAAAGTATTACACATTGGAAGTAAAAATGTGAGGTTTAAATACACAATGGGCGGTCGGAAAATCGAGAGTCCACCTTATGAGAAGGATTTAGGAGTCATAGTGGACTCTAAGCTATCGACTTCCCAACAGTGTTCAGAAGCCATTAAGAAGGCTAACAGAATGTTAGGATATATAGCGCCTTGATGTGTGGAGTACATGTCCAAGGAGGTTCTGCTCAACCTTTATAATGCACTGGTGAGGCCTCATCTTGAGTACTGTGTGCAGTTTTGGTCTCCAGGCTACAAAAAGGACATAGCAGCGCTAGAAAAGGTCCACAGAAGAGCAACTAGGCTGATTCCAGGGCTATAGGGGTTGAATTATGAGGAAAGATTAAAAGAGCTGAGCCTTTACAGAGTAAGATAAAGAAGATTAAGAGGTGACATGATTGAAGTGTTTAAAATTATGGAGGGAATTAGTGCAGTGGATCGAGACAGTTATTTTAAAATGAGTTCATCAAGAACACGGGGACATAGTTGGAAACTTGTTAAGGGTAAATTTCGCACAAACATTAGGAAGTTTTTCTTTACACAAAGAACGATAGAAACTTGGAATAAGCGACCAAGTAGTGTGGTAGACAGTAAGACGTAAGGGTCTTTCAAAACTCGACTTGATGTTTTCTTAGAAGAAATAAGTAGATAGTACTGGCGAGCTTTGTTGAGCTGAATGGCCTGTTCTCGTCTAGAGTGTTCTAATGTTCTAATATTCTATATACTGTGAGCAATAACCATTTCAATGTTTATTTTCAGCCATTAATATTTTTTAATAAACTGTTTTTCACTTCCTATTTTTAAAAGAAATTCTCACTGTATGTTTAGATGGAGAAGGGAGAAGTTGCCCAAGAGAATCTTCAACCAAATATATGACACATGGTTAATGTCATGTGTGGCACCTACACTTACACCACAGACCGTGGCAAACACCCGTGGAAAAGGAAGCTGACAAACAAAATGAGATTTGCTGTCCTTGAGTTAAATTTACTGTATATTCTTTTTCTAATCTTTTCTTAAACAAAAAAAGGAAGGCGCTTATTTTACATCCGCTCTGATGCATTTGACCGACACCTGGACTTTTGCACACCTTGTGAACTTGACATTTATGGCACTCTAGCACTGTGTGCGATGCCCAAAGATAGTTCCTTAAAATTCGTTTAACATTCAAGCAGTTTAAGCACGAGAAAAGTAAAACTTTTTTGCTGCTCATAAAGATTTTAAGAGAGGAACAAAGATAACAACATTTAAGCCAAAGTATGTTTTTAAAAGTGTTCATTTTCTGAATCCGCTTATTCTTACCCTGAGGTGCAGACCAGGAGGCTGAGGCTACGCAGGATGGAATGCCAGGCCACCACACAAACGCACTCACTGATTCAGGACCAATCAGCTGTGGCAGGAGGCTGGGGGCCAGACCCAGCCGGGACGCCTGGAAGGACCGGAAGGAGATCTATACGTCCCCCTGGCCATGAAGGGGCAACCGACCTGAATAGCAAGGGGACCATGGGGAAGTAGCAGGGAGGCTCAAACCCGTGGGGGCCCGTGGCTACAACCAGGGGGCACCCTAAGCCTCATAAAGCCTGGGAGATCTACACTTCCGCCACACCTGGGAAGGTGGAGGAAGGACCTTCCAGCAACGCCCGGAGTGGTTCCAGGAGCTCATGCAGCACTTCTGCCACACCAGGAAGTGCCGCCGGAAGAGCATCAGCGAGCACCTGGAACACGTCCGGGTGACTATAAAGGAGGCCGCCTTCCTACAGTCGTGGAGATAGAGTCGGGAGCTGGATCAGGACGATGCTCCAGTGACAGGTGGAAGAGAGGCGGCCCACGGACATTGAAGGTCTGTAGAAGGGTGTTGTGGTGCTGGAAGCACTGTGTGTGTGTGCGGGACTTGTGTTTGGGGACACTTCTTTAATAAAGAGCGTGTCTTTTATGAAGTGTCGGTGTCCGTTTGGTTGTGTCCGGGCTGAACATCTCACACAGCCTAACCTGCACCTGTTTGTAATGTGAAAAGTGGAGAACCTGGAGAGCCATGTGGACTTGAGGAGAAGGTGGAAACAGAATGGATTGTGGACCCTGGACTATGGAACTGAGTTGGCTCTAATACCAACTGCTGTGACACGGTATCAATCCAACCGTCCTTCTTTGTTTTAGGATCGTAAGTACCTGGAGTTGATCGGGCAAAAGGCTGGAAACAGACCTGACTGTATTGCGAGTCCTTCACATGGTGGGTGCACTTGGGGACAAATCCCGGCCCACTCTGACAGGACCAATTTAGTGTCAATCAGCAGAACATCTTTGGTATTTGGAAGGAAAACTGGAGTACTAAGCAAAAAAAGGTAGGCCAAAAGGTTATGGTGATTGGCATTCCTGAGTTGGCCTTGAGTGTTTTGTTGTGGTCTGACTGTGATTTAACCCTAACCCTACCCCTAACCCCAACCGAGACCAAGCACTACCTCTAATAATATAACACACAAGGGGAAATGGACAATGACAAACAACCCTGGCCGAAGTACACATGCCAAAGGCCAGGCAGCCATGTGTGTATGGAAAGCAAGTGAGTCCAATTCCTCTCCACACTAACCCAAATACATGTCCTAATCTTAACCAAACAACTCCAAAAGCAGTTGTAAACCAAACCCCTAAACTTAAACATTTTTCCCAGAATCAAACACTAGCTCTAAAATTAATCTTCCCAACCCTAAGGGTTAATTTCAACCCTAGAACAATAGAATGTAAAGGTACACAAAAAAAAATTGGTTTTAATTCACCACTTTATTAGAATACAATTCAGAGTAGCGGAATAAGGAGAGAAAAGAGGTAGAAAGGGACGGGACAAAAACTGAAAACACACTTTCCAACTAAACAGCCCAAAACAAATTGGCATTGATGGCCCGTGCCTTTTGGGCACCCATGGGACCAAAAACAAATAGCTGACATTGCAGCTAGGGAATCCATTCCTGGATGGGTTTATCCATTCCTGGGAATTTGGGAATCGTGCATTTCATTCCCGGGAATCCCGGGCTCCCAGGTATGACACCGTGCACGGGCATCTCACATGTGAACGGTTTTAGAACGACCGACACTTATTTTTAATAAAACTACAGTAATCCCTCCTCCATCGCGGGGGTTGCGTTCCAGAGCCACCCGCGAAATAAGAAAGTCCGCGAAGTAGAAGCCATATGTTTATATGGTTATTTTTATATTGTCATGCTTGGGTCACAGATTTGCTCAGAAACACAGGAGGTTGTAGAGAGACAGGAACGTTATTCAAACACTGCAAACAAACATTTGTCTCTTTTTCAAAAGTTTAAACTGTGCTCCATGACAAGACAGAGATGACAGTTCAGTCTCACAATTAAAAGAATGCAAACATATCTTCCTCTTCAAAGGAGTGCGCATCAGGAGCAGTGACTGTCAGAAAGAGACAGGAAAGCAAACAAATCAATAGGGCTGTTTGGCTTTTAAGTCTGCGAAGCACTGCGGCACAAAGGTGTTGAAGGCGGCAGCTCACACCCCCTCCGTCAGGAGCAGAGAGATGGAGAAAAACAAACAGTCAAAAATTAATACGTGCCCTTCGAGCTTTTAAGTATGCGAAGCACCGTGCAGCATGTCGCTTCACTAAGCAGCTGCACAGAAGGTAGCAACGTGAAGATAATCTTTCAGCATTTTTAGATGAGCTTCCGTATCGTCTAGGTGTGCGAACAGCCCCCCTGCTCAATCCCCCTACGTCAGGATCAGAGAAAGTCAGCGCGAGAGAGAGAGAGAGAAGTAAGTTGGGTAGCTTCTCAGCCATCTGCCAATAGCGTCCCTTGTATGAAATCAACTGGGCAAACCAACTGAGGAAGCATGTACCAGAAATTAAAAGACCCATTGTCCTCAGAAATCCGCGAACCAGCAAAAAATCCGCGATATATATTTAAATATGCTTACATATAAAATCCGCGATAGAGTGAAGCCGCGAAAGGCGAAGCGCGATATAGCGAGGGATCACTGTACTGCAATATGTTGACACAAATAAAAGACTAATCTTATCTACAAGCAGTTCATGATGTTATAGAAGTACATGTATCTTTAGTTGCGGTAATAAGAGCGTAGAAAGCACAACGTCCTCACAGGTGGCGCAGTGGTAGTGCTGCTGCTTTGCAGTAAGGAGACTGTGGAAGATTGTGGGTTTGCTTCCTGGTTCCTCCCTGTGTGGATAGCGCTTTGAGTACTGAGAACACCGCTATATCAATGTAATGAAGTATTATTATTATTAACGTGTCCAGCGTGCGGTCATCCATGCGAGAGCGCACCTTCGTGCAGAGTATGCCAGCTGCTGAGAAACCACGCTCTGCCTCCACTGAAGTAGGCGGCACAGTCATCAGATACTGATACACTTGTTCTAAACAACGCCCATGCTTGCCGTTGCTCTGAAACACCGCCATTTCAGCTTTTACTGATACATCCAGTTTCTTGTCATCATTCTGTGATAGCAAGTTTCTTGGCACAGATAATGCGGATGCAACAGACTGACGCATTGCAATTTCAAGTTGCTGTTCAAAGCTGTTGTCTGATGAAGTGCAAGCTGCAGCAATGGCGCCACCTTAATTATTTTCAACTATAACTCTGTTATTTCTTGATCGATTTTTACACTTTTACACGCTATATATGCACGCTTGGCCGTTCCCGTTTCCCCGGGAATTACAGCAGTTTCATTCCCGGGAATGCAGGAATGAAAAATGTCCAGGATTCCCTAGTTGCAGCATTGTGGATGGAGCCTATTGGAACCCTGTCTTTTTTCCCTTAACCTAACCTTCTGATGGACTGGCACCACATGAAGGTTTGGTTCTTGCCTTGACTTGTTTATATGGAATAAATGGGTTTGGAAAATGAATGAAAGCTTTATAATGAGCACTGCAATAGAAAGCCATCTGCCCCCAGAAATACACCGAAGAGTCTTAAGGTAAAAAAAAAATATATATGCCTTTAGTAAACAAAATAATAAAGGCACCATGTATGTCAAATAAATTACACTAATGGACAGGGCTGGATTAAGACGAAATTGGGCCTGAGGCTGCAGCGCAAAAAAGGCCTATTTTTTCTCGGCATTGGCGCATGTGCATTCAACACTCTCCGTACATGCGCACTCAGACCGACCAAGGAGCCTTAATTGCTTGTGACGCAACCAGCCAGCCTTTATTGAACATGAATAATAATAACGACGTAGTATCGTAACAACTCGAGATTAACATCAAACTATGTAACATCAACATTCAATAGCAATAGTCTGAAAAGTGCACTTAATGCAGAAAACCTAACAATGAAATACACAAAATTTCGCAATTTCTCTGACGAAACAGAGTAAGAAAAAATTAATTTGCAGAGACATTTGGTCAAAGTGACTCAGTTCAGACTCTTGAGCGTAAAAATGTGTCCACGATTTAAATTTCATAATAGACCAGAATCCTGTCGAGGATTTTAAAAATTCTAAACATCCATGCCAGGCCCGCGGGCACGCTTTTAGTTTTACCTTTACAGATAACCATTTAAATAGCCAGCGATTTTTACTGTGCAAGTAACTTTCAAGGTGAAAAATTGACTACGTGGCACTTACCGAACAATAATAAAGTGGTAAGAATCCCCAAGATATTGCAAAAAACGCAGCTAAATTACGAAGTAAACTGTTTAACGTAAAATTGATAGCATTAACTTGAAATCTTCGGTTTACAATAAACACAACGACGTTATAGTTACGTCACAGTGCAAAGAACAATAGTAACTGAATAATAAGTAACGCTGTGTCTAGACATCCGAAAGTCGGACTCCAAATTTCATTCAAAGAATTATTTTGAGGTTAATATAGCAAAGGAAAACTGTTCAGCTTCTGGAAAATTCTCGTCTGTTTTCATCTGGGCCCATTTCAGGAATGGGCCTAATGCTGCAGCATCAATAGCACCCACCTTAATCCGGCCATGCAAATGGATATAAGAAGTAACACAAAGTAAAAACCTGCTGCCCTGTGGGTCTAAATCTCCCTGTCTACCTGCTAGAGTGGCACCACACCAAGGATATCTCTCGTTTCTGGGCTCACGCAGGATCTTGGCTTCTTTTCTGTCCACCAGTTGACTCTTTGACCTTCTAATCTCCAAACTCTTCATGCAGAAGAATCCCTTCTGAATTCAGACAAAGGTCTTTTATTTATGAAGCTAGAACTGTAAGCCTTCTTCACTTGCCCTTAAGGTGTCAGATCTCCAGTGCTGCGTTCCATTTGGCTGCAGTCTCACTGGGGTACAGTAGTACCGTCTTCTGTATTCCCTCCAGGAACAGTGTGCTCATGTACATGCCAAACTCTCTTCACAAAGAGACAGTCGGGCATCTTTGCCAGTAGCGGAGCTGCCTGTCCTTTGGCATGCTGGGTTAGCATTGTAGCCTTCCCTGCAGGTAATCTCGCTGGTGTGAATTTTGCTGAGGAATGGGTGGGGACGGCTCACTGGGTGTCACATTTCTAAACCAATCTAACACATCATGAAGGCGGCGCTCAAAGTTGGGGTGGGGATTTTGAACTGCAATGATCAGAGGTGCTCTCGTTAATCTGGTGTGACAGCAAGCTTCCGATTACGATGAGTCGTCTGCAGTCAAAATAGACCCTGTTAGACATAAAAATGCCTAGCACAGCGCATGTCTTTAAAATAAACATAACCCGATGCCAAGGAAAAACTTTCTACAAAATCAGAGTATACATTAGCATTTGATGGCATCAATGGGCAAGTGGTATATACAATACAATACAATACAATACAATTTATTTCTGCATAGCTCAAAATCACACAAGAAGTGCCGCAAGGAGCTTTAACAGGCCCTGCCTTTTGACAGCTCCCAGCCTTGACAAGGGAAAACTCCCAAAAAAAACCCTAGTAGGGACAAAATGGAAGAAACCTTGGGAAAGACAGTTCAAAAAGAGAGACCCCTTTCCAGGTAGGTTGGGCGTCCAATGGGTGTCAAAAAAAAGGGGTAAATACAATACACAGAACAGAACACAAGTAATCCGCAATACAATATAATAGTGCAATAGAAAATTACAATATATTGCATAATACAGTAAAATATATTACATAATACAATATATATAAATATTACAGTATACATGAGTGATACGAGATGAGACACAAAAATTACCCGATTGGTAAAAAAAAAAAAAAAAGATTTTTTGATGAATTGCAGCATTCTAAACATTGTCACCTTCTATATGCTCCATACATACAGTGCATCCGGAAAGTATTCACAGCGCATCACTTTTTCCACATTTTGTTATGTTGCAGCCTTATTCCAAAATGGATTAAATTCATTTTTTTCCTCAGAATTCTACACACAACACCCCATAATGACAACATGAAAAAAGTTTACTTGAGATTTTTGCAAATTTATTAAAAATAAAAAAATTGAGTAAGCACATGTACATAAGTATTCACAGCCTTTGCCATGAAGCTCAAAATTGAGCTCAGGTGCGTCCTGTTTCCCCTGATCATCCTTGAGATGTTTCTGCAGCTTCATTGGAGTCCACCTGTGGTAAATTCAGTTGACTGGACATGATTTGGAAAGGCACACACCTGTCTATATAAGGTCCCACAGTTGACAGTTCATGTCAGAGCACAAACCAAGCATGAAGTCAAAGGAATTGTCTGTAGACCTCCGAGACAGGATTGTCTCGAGGTACAAATCTGGGGAAGGTTACAGAAAAATCTCTGCTGCTTTGAAGGTCCCAATGAGCACAGTGGCCCCCAACATCCGTAAGTGGAAGAAGTTTGAAACCACCAGGACTCTTCCTAGAGCTGGCCGGCCATCTAAACTGAGCGATCGGGGGAGAAGGGCCTTAGTCAGGGAGGTGACCAAGAACCCGATGGTCACTCTGTCAGAGCTCCAGAGGTCCTCTGTGGAGAGAGGAGAACCTTCCAGAAGGACAACCATCTCTGCAGCAATCCACCAATCAGGCCTGTATGGTAGAGTGGCCAGACGGAAGCCACTCCTTAGTAAAAGGCACTTGGCAGCCCGCCTGGAGTTTGCCAAAAGGCACCTGAAGGACTCTCAGACCATGAGAAAGAAAATTCTCTGGTCTGATGAGACAAAGATTGAACTCTTTGGTGTGAATGCCAGGCGTCACGTTTCGATGAAACCTGGCACCATCCCTACAGTGAAGCATGGTGGTGGCAGCATCATGCTGTGGGGATGTTTTTCAGCGGCAGGAACTGGGAGACTAGTCGGGATAAAGGGAAAGATGACTGCAGCAATGTACAGAGACATCCTGGATGAAAACCTGCTCCAGAGCGCTCTTGACCTCAGACTGGGGTGACGGTTCATCTTTCAGCAGGACAACGACCCTAAGCACACAGCCAAGATATCAAAGGAGTGGCTTCAGGACAACTCTGTGAATGTCCTTTAGTGGCCCAGCCAGAGCCCAGACTTGAATCCGATTGAACATCACTAGAGAGATCTTAAAATGGCTGTGCACCGACGCTTCCCATCCAACCTGATGGAGCTTGAGAGGTGCTGCAAAGAGGAATGGACGAAACTGGCCAAGGATAGGTGTGCCAAGCTTGTGGCATCATATTCAAAAAGACTTGAGGCTGTAATTGCTGCCAAAGGTTCATCGACAAAGTATTGAGCAAAGGCTGTGAATACTTATGTACATGGGATTTCTCAGTTGTTTTATTTTTAATAAATTTGCAAAAACCTCAAGTAAACTTTTTTCACGTTGTCATTATGGGGTGTTGTGTGCAGAATTCTGAGGAAAAAAATGAATTTAATCCATTTTGGAATAAGGCTGTAACATAACAAAAGGTGGAAAAAGTGATGTGCTGTGAATACTTTCCGGATGCACTGTATCTCCCAGTGATTGAAACAGTGCTGGAAGACTTCTTGCTTGAGGCTCTTCACTTCACCCATTGAAGAAAAATGTGTTCCCTTCAGGTCGCTTTTGATTTTCGGGAAATCACAGGGAGCTAAATCGGGCGAATAGGGAGGATGATCGAGGACAGGAATGTTTTTGTCAGTCAAAAACTACTTTATGGAAAAAGAGAAAATTTGCGAGAAATTTGACGTTGATTCGCTGTTTGATTTTTTTCACACAACATTATCGCGGCAACTCATGTAGCGATTGTTGTGCACATACTGACTGGGCTCTTCACAGGACATACCTAGCCGGTTGGCAGTTTGAGAGGGTGTGTAGGAGGGGATATAGTTTTATGATTCACGTCCGGCCGACCTCCAGACTGTTTTCCAGGAAAGCCCCAAGCCCAGTCCGGTTATTTTTGTGTCTCACCTCGTATGTTGTCGTAGATACTGTGTGTGCTCTTTGTTCAGTGTTAACAACAATAGTAAGCTTGAAAGACTTGCAAGCTAAGATCATGAAAATATGTGTCACACTCTGTCAAAAGGCCTGCCATTAAGAGATCAGATAACGACGATCCACAGGGGATTGCAGATTTCAGGACTCAAAACACCCGAATTAGCAAATCTACCTAACACCAGTAGAAGCACAGATGAGGCTGCACAGCATCCACCTTCTGACTGCACGTCTAAACGAATAACTGAAGAAGTTAACATTACTCTCTAATGCCATGACAGAATAGCTGCAGCGTTTTAACACTTTGTGTATCCAAAGACCACAATGCTTATCTAAACTCTGTTTGCTGTTGTCGTGTCACACAGTGATGCAATAGTTAAAATAACACAATGATATCGCAGCAGACAGAGACACTTGTCATATGTGTGGAGCCCGGTAACTGCAGTGGTCTATGTATGTGTCCATCTCCACTGTTGCTCATTACAACATACAAATCAATTATTAATCTTCAGTTACCTTGTGCTACTGAGCTCTGAATGGATAACAGCAATTTTATCTCTTCAATTTCTCCCAGCACCAAGTCTGTTGTTTAGTATCTCCCTGAAACCCCGCCACGGGTTTAAAATGCATGGACTGAAGAAATGGTGGAGGTTGAGTGTTTCAGGAAGAAGCCCTGAGAGTGTAACGTTTGCTTCACTCCACACACTACACTCTCGTTTGAGAATCACGTCTGGCCCTGTGTTACGTCCCTTTCCCATGAGGTTACTGAACCCACTTCCCTCATACAATTCCCAGTAAAAGATTGGCCAAATTGCATATTTTGTTGACATTTCATAGATAAAATAGTAAATACAACTTTGACAGCAAACACACTTAAACAATTACATTTTTTATGAAAATGTTAATGTACAGTTATGATTTATTTGATGAACTGAGTGAAAAAGTTCAAAAATAAAAGAGTGAATATGACATTTGCAAAAGTTTTGACACCCTTTTAGTGGTAAGGTCTCAGAATTCATTAAGTCGTTAGTCCGGTCTGACTTCTCTCGTTTGGTGTTAGTCCACTCAAGAACTGTTATTAGGAATTGAGATCTGATAAAGAATTCAGAACAATAACAGCTTCTTGGACTCTTCAGACACTCTACAACACTCAACAACCATGGGCTCTTCTAAGCAGCTGACTGAGGATCTGAAAATTAAACTAATTAATCTTTACAAAGGAGGACTGAACGCTATAAAAAGATATCAAAACCCTTCAAGCTAGAAGTTTCCATAGTCCATAATGTCATGAAGAAATGGCAGTTAAGGGAACTGCGGAGGTCAGGACAAGATCTGGAAGACCAAACAACCGACTGAGAGAGAAAGGCATTTACCGCATTGGAAGGCAAATCCTCATATGACAGCAAGAAACTGAGAAGGGAGTGGTGATCCCACCAGGGCCGTCTTACCAGCATCATAGGTCCCCAGGCAAAGTAGGGCACTGGGGCCCCTGTTTTGATAGCAAAACATACATAGGCATCAGAACTATCGTGGGCCCCTATGCTCCTGGGACAGCCGGCCGGTGTCCATATGTTAAGACGGCCCTAGGTCCCACTGCTCTACTGTGGAGTGCTACTTACACGGACATGGCCTTTGTGGAAGGGCCATCAGAAGTAAAGTCACCACAAAGCAATTTCTGCATAGGAGAGTGGCATTCTGGAGCCAAGCGCTGTGGGCAGATAAAGTTAAAATCAAACTCTTTGGCCACAAAAAGGTTTGTTTGGGAAACAAAATGGGTGCAGCATTTGAAGAAAAGAACACCCTCCAGCTGTTAAGTACGGGGTGGATCTTTTATGCATTGAGGTTGTGTGGCATCTCGTCGAACAGGAAACACTTTGCGAGAACAAGAAAGAATGAATTAAAATATCAGTAAATCCTCGTGGAGAATGTCAGACAGTCAGTCAGGAAACCAAAGCTGAAAAATGGATGGCTTCTACAAGACAATGATCCAAAACACACTTTGAAATACCTGAAGAAGAACAAGGTGAAGGTTTTGGAATGGTCCCCGCAGCCCCCGGACCTAAACGTCATTGAAAAATCTGTGCGTAGATCTTATTTGTGGTGTTGAGGTTGGGAACATGCGCTGATAGCACATCGCCGCACCTACCACATGACGAGCCACCAGATTGACACCCGAGTGTAGCCGTGCAACGGGTTTTTATGGTGGCTGGTGATAGACCAAAAATATTTTTACAGTTGGAAGCAATCTGCATGGAATAATGGGGAATAAAATTCTAAAACGAATTCAAAACCTGGTAACACAAAACGTTTGCAAGCTGTGATTTTTGCCAAAGGCGGTGTCACTAAGTACTGACTTAGTTGGGTGTCCATACATTTGCCACGTTTACTCTCTTTGTTTAGTTTTAGCACATGCGAGGGGCGTTCAATAATTTATTTACCTCAGTAGGAAAGAAAAGAGCTTTCTAAAAATTTGTATTTTTCAATACAGTCCCCTGATAGCTCCATACACTTCATCCACTGTTTCTGCAATGACTTTAACCCCTTTGAAAAAAATATCTTCAAACAGGACATCACAGCTGCCTTGACATCTTCATCGCTTGAAAGCTGCCGTCCACGGAGAGATTTCTTCAAAACTCGGAACAGGAAATAATCTGACAGATCCAGGTCAGGACTGTAAGGCGGATGGTTCAGCTGCTGGAACCCACATTCTCGGATGGCAGCCTGTGATTGACGTGACATGTGAACTGGCACATTGTCATGAAGAAGCTTACTTGATTCGCCTGAGGACTCTCCTGATCTCCTGTCTCTTGGAATGTTAGACTCGCACTGAGCCACAACTGTGCATGAGTAACCTTGAGGTGTGTCACAAATTCCCAGGCTTTCTTTCATACTCAGGTAGATAAATTATTGAACATCTCTCGTACACAAGGCTTACCTCCCGTTATTGCCAGTCTGGTGGTGTCTGTGCCTCTGAAAACCTCTTGCCGGATGAGCACACACACAGGAGCAAACAGACTGATGGATTTTCTCCTATTGTAACTTTGAGGTAAGGTGTTATTTCAGCTCAGGAAGACAGAAGTTTTCAGGTAGGATAGAAATACCTACTAATCATGGTGCCAGAGTGTGGCAAAGTGTTGCATGTTGATTATGTGGACAACGGGGGGGTGTTTCAGTTCCCCACACACACAACACAAGCAGGCTCAGACACAAGTTGAAAGGCTAAAGAGTATTTTATTGTGGGAAACTCTTTAAGGCAAGCTTTTCCCACCACAGCCACAACTACAATAAGCATAATACATCACACATCAACTCTTTCTTTCCTTCTCTCTGTCTTTCACTGCCTCCTCCAATCCTCTTCGCGAACGTTGTCCTCGTCCTCCTGACTCAGGCTCCTTGATGTGAGGCAGATGGCTCCTTTTATTCCAATCCCTGGGAGTGCTTCCAGTAATATGACACCTGCAGCTCCAAAGCACTTTCGGGTGTGGTTGGAGCCCTACAGAGTAGGGACTCCCAAATACCACAGCTCCCCTGGAGCCACGCACAGGACCCAACAAGGCAGTTCCCTGGGACTACAATATGCAGTATGCCTTGTGGATACCCATGCGGGGATCTGAGCCTGGGCTCGCTGACATATAGCATTCGGGGAGAGACAAAGCCCTGTGTATGCTGTCTCCCCCTGTCCTTCCATCCCAAGGGCATCCCAGCTGGGAAGGATTAACAATTAACACAAGAAAGAATTTCATTGAACTCTGCACAAGTGACAATATTGATCTTATGAACCTATGAAATATCTGTCTATGATATTCTGTATAAGTTGGTTTTGTGCTTTGCTGAATTGGAAGTCAGCCAAAATACCAAAAGCAGCAGATTCCTAACATGGCGTGAGTTTAAAAACAAAATGCAGCACAGAGACAGCCACTCTTACACATGACGTCTGGCTACTTAACTGTGCTTTCCATTCAAGGGAGCCTTCTCAAATCAGACCTTTATTAATTCTGTATTTAGTTAATTTCTAGCTGATGAAATGTATTGTATGATAATCAGCTGCAGTGGTCAGAATGAGTCTCTTATCTGACCTTTAAAAATCTGAAAGTCATGTCCCCAAAGCTGATGTCACATCATGCAGCCTCTAGTCGTGGGTATGTCAGCTATCATCACTGGACCAAGTCAGTTTAAACAACTACTACACTAAAATGAATATCTATCTATCTATCTATCTATCTATCTATCTATCTATCTATCTATCTATCTATCTATCTATCTATCTATCTATCTATCTATCTATCTATCTATCTATCTATCTGTTTTGTCTTGGTAGAGTATTATATTGCTCTACTTTCCCCTATTGTATTATTAATATGTATCCTTTGTCAGAATGCCTCAAATCCCATAGACCTACCACTGTTTATAAGGCATTGTACTTCATAACTTCTCCACACTTTCCCTTCTACATTTATAACCTAAGGCAATTAGGTGTAGTAAAAGACAAGCAGGAGTTAAGTTACACATAAAATAATGTGTTCATAAATAATAACAATATGCAATGTACATTTGAATATTGGCAACCATACAACCTGATTAAACGATGATGTGTAGTTTCAGGCAGCACACAGACTTGTTAGTTACTTGAAAATGTCTCTAGTTAAGGCATCATTGGTGGTCAGCTTTCTTTAGAACAGGCCGCATGCCTGTCTCAATATGGCTGCTTAGCTGTACTCTTCATTGTGTTGCCCTTGTCAGTTCATGGTGTGTATAAGCTGCTCCTTCATCAGTTGGTAAGAGAGAGAGAGTGAGTGAGGGACTAAGCAAATTTATAGATGTTCTGTCCAACCCCTAGAGCCAATAGGAAGTCATGGTACTTAAAGGCTTCTGATACAAGCCAGTTCCAAACAGCCATACTTCAGACCAATGGGGGAATACAACATCTTAACACCTGCCATCTCCAAAAACCATATGTTAAGGTAAAGCTTGGCAGTTAGGCAGCCTGGCATTGTGTGGGAGTTGAGAGACTTCAGAGAGACATTAGCCAAACTTGTTTCAGGCACTTCCCCCCTAACTCTGTCATAAAATTCAGAGACTCAGTCCTATTGGGGTGGGGATTGTAAGCATGAATGCTTTTCACTAATGTAACAGTAATATTACATTGCTATGCCATATCTATCTATCTATCTATCTATCTATCTAAGTTACAAATAAAGACATACAAACTATTTATCAAGTTATATGCAAAATCTCACATCACAACACTATCTATTCTGCCTAATACACTAAAATGAATATCTATCTATCTATCTATCTATCTATCTATCTATCTATCTATCTATCTATCTATCTATCTATCTATCTATCTATCTATCTCATAATGTGCCATTCATATTTATCAATTTAACTATCAATTATATAGTGTCTTGTGTCTATGTGTCTATTATATTGAATATATTCTATCTATCTATCTATCTATCTATCTATCTATCTATCTATCTATCTATCTATCTATCTATCCATCCATCCATTTTCCAACCCGCTGAATCCAAACACAGGGTCACGGGGGTCTGCTGGAGCCAATCCCGGCCAACACAGGGCACAAGGCAGGAACCAATCCCGGGCAGGGTGCCAACCCACCGCAGGACACACACAAACACACCCACACACCAAGCACACACTAGGGCCAATGTAGAATTGCCAATCCACCTAACCTGCACGTCTTTGGACTGTGGGAGGAAACCGGAGCACCCGGAGAAAACCCACGCAGACACGGGGAGAACATGCAAACTCCACGCAGGGAGGACCCGGGAATCGAACCCAGGTCCCCAGGTGTCCCAACTGCGAGGCAGCAGCGCTACCCACTGCGCCACCGTGCCGCCCTATATCTATCTATCTATCTATCTATCTATCTATCTATCTATCTATCTATCTATCTATCCTGCCTGCTACACTAAAATGAATATCTATCTATCTATCTATCTATCTATCTATCTATCTATCTATCTATCTATCTATCTATCTATCTATCTATCTATCTATCTATCTGTTTTGTCTTGGTAGAGTATTATATTGCTCTACTTTCCCCTATTGTATTATTAATATGTATCCTTTGTCAGAATGCCTCAAATCCCATAGACCTACCACTGTTTATAAGGCATTGTACTTCATAACTTCTCCACACTTTCCCTTCTACATTTATAACCTCAGGCAATTAGGTGTAGTAAAAGACAAGCAGGAGTTAAGTTACACATAAAATAATGTGTTCATAAATAATAACAATATGCAATGTACATTTGAATATTGGCAACCATACAACCTGATTAAACGATGATGTGTAGTTTCAGGCAGCACACAGACTTGTTAGTTACTTGAAAATGTCTCTAGTTAAGGCATCATTGGTGGTCAGCTTTCTTTAGAACAGGCCGCATGCCTGTCTCAATATGGCTGCTTAGCTGTACTCTTCATTGTGTTGCCCTTGTCAGTTCATGGTGTGTATAAGCTGCTCCTTCATCAGTTGGTAAGAGAGAGAGAGTGAGTGAGGGACTAAGCAAATTTATAGATGTTCTGTCCAACCCCTAGAGCCAATAGGAAGTCATGGTACTTAAAGGCTTCTGATACAAGCCAGTTCCAAACAGCCATACTTCAGACCAATGGGGGAATACAACATCTTAACACCTGCCATCCCCAAAAACCATATGTTAAGGTAAAGCTTGGCAGTTAGGCAGCCTGGCATTGTGTGGGAGTTGAGAGACTTCAGAGAGACATTAGCCAAACTTGTTTCAGGCACTTCCCCCCCAACTCTGTCATAAAATTCAGAGACTCAGTCCTATTGGGGTGGGGATTGTAAGCATGAATGCTTTTCACTAATGTAACAGTAATATTACATTGCTATGCCTAAGTTACAAATAAAGACATACAAACTATTTATCAAGTTATATGCAAAATCTCACATCACAACACTATCTATTCTGCCTAATACACTAAAATGAATATCTATCTATCTATCTATCTATCTATCTATCTATCTATCTATCTATCTATCTATCTATCTATCTATCTATCTATCTATCTATCTATCTATCTATCTATCTATCTATCTATCTATCTATCTATCTATCTATCTATCACAGACTTCAATAGAAGAGGTAGTTGGGCCCAGTTGCAGGTTGAAGTAATTTATTAACTACAGAGAACAAAACCCTTGGGTTATTGTGGCCATTTTCTATTGTTCTGCCAAAAGCCAAGCAAAATGACACCTTTTATTGGCTAACTAGAAAGATTACAATATGCAAGCTTTCGAGGCAACTCAGGCCCCTTCTTCAGGCAAGATGTAATGTTTACATCTTGCCTGAAGAAGGAGCCTGAGTTGCCTCGAAAGCTTGCATATTGTAATCTTTCTAGTTAGCCAATAAAAGGTGTCATTTTGCTTGGCTTTTCTCCACATTCATAATGGCTAACACGGTACAACACCCTAGTACTATTGTTCTGCCATAATAGGTGATCTTGGCAGCAGTTAGTGCTTCTCTGTAAGCTCTTTGGTGGTCAGAGAAAGCCTGGATGTGCACGGTGAGGCCAGTCTTACGTGACATTCTCTCAAGGCGTGTCGGCCAGCTGCTTTCATAGATCACAATTCTGAGTTATACAAAGGAGCTGAACTTTTAAAGGAAACCTCCTTATGTTTTAAAGGAGCTGTTTTATCTAATGTTGAATGAAGGGCTGAGTTATACTGGTCAACAAAACTATCTAGTGTTGATGGAATAGGTGAAGACAGTAAAAGATCAGAAATGGATCCAGAAAGGATAAAGGGACAGATATTTTTAAGGTTTCTGTAAGAAATTTGTCATTTACAGGTAAGAGGAGGGAGAGGTAATGAGACAATGAAAGTACTGCTTTATGGTCAGAGAGTCCCAAATCAGTGCTGTAAATGTTGGCAACAGATAGTCCAGAAGTGCAGATCAGGTCCAGTAAATGACCACCAGAGTGGGTGGGAAAATCAACATGTTGTGTGAAGTCAAAACAGTCCAGTAAGGATAGGAACTCATTTCTCAGTTTAGAAATCGCCCGAGAAGATAATTCTCTGAGAGTAAGAGCTTAGGTAAGTCAAAAGTTCAATCAGATCAGATAAGAAGGATGCATTGTATTATGGGGGATGATAAAGAACAATGAGTGAGACAGGACCTAATTCCATTATTAGTTTAAGAGCCAGGCACTCAAAAGACAATGGACAGTCAATTGGGATTCGTTTGATGTTTAACTCCACTCTGACAATTACTGCAAGGCTACCGCCTTGTCTTGAGCTGCGAGGCTCTGTGTGGTAAGTCTAACCAGGTGGTGTCGCCTCCGTGAGAGACGTAAATTCGTTTGGTTTTTGCGAAGTCTCCGTTAGACACAGAATATCAAGTTTGGTGTCAGTGATGAGTTCTGACAGCACCAATGCTTTGTCATTAAGAGACCTCGAGTTAAACAGTGCAATATTAGTTAATGAGGCTTCTTTTTGCACAGAGCCGTGATCAGGGTTTATTTCCACATAATGTAAATTTGGCACACTGACAATTCTATTTCCAGGGTCATGAGAAGGACGGCGTATTCCTGAGCAAATGCTGCTGGTGCTCTTTTCAATCTCAGCCCGGTGGCGGCGGCGACCTGACCCGCGATGTTTATATTTCGGGCGCCGCAAAATACCGGCGTCGTTTAGAATGTTCCAGTCAGACCGTTTGCTCTGGACAAACTGTTTAATATGAAGGAGTTTGTCACGAGAGTATTTTAACTTGATACTGAACAATACTTATCTGATAGCAGTGGAGAAGCAGCACAGCGGAGCGGAACCGGTAGGACAGGCGGGTGTGGTAGCGTACGTGAGCGGCGATAGCAAATAGCAGAAAGCATAGCAGGATATGGTAGGAGGATATACTTTAGATTAGGAGACATGAGATACAACTGAGGTTAAAGGAGTCAAAATTGAGAAACTGGTTTGAAAAGTGTGGTCTATTTTGTGAGATGCCTTCCCAGTCTTGTTTTTGTCTCGTTCCAGACTTCACATTCATATATTACTGTACTGCTGCCTTTATCCAAGGTGACTTATGACATTTGAGATATGATCAGGTACTTTTTCTTTTGTTTTGCTAGTTGGAGTCCAGGCAGATGAAGTGGCTTGCTTATTTATGATCACACAGTGGTGTCAGTGGTGGGATTTGAAACCACAACTTCAGCATTTCAAATCCAAACTCTCAACCACTGTGCCTCACTGTCTTTTTTGTTTTTCCCAGGATGAGTATGTCCTAACTGGTGAACCACAATATAAATGAAAGCAACTAATGGTATTACTTAGAAGCAAAGACTACAGCTTTGTTATCATAGTAAAGTGCTTTATTACAATACTGCCCATAGGTTTCACCATAAATCACTGAGCATGTGAAGCATACACTGTTTAAATTGCAAAGTAAAATGTCAAGATAATATTTGGAAGATCTGGGCCCCTTGTGTGACTTTGCTGAGATCTCCGCTGAAACTCTAGAGGAGACCCTTGTGAGAATTCCGGGGTATTTTTTTTCCTCGAGAGAAAAATTTGAGAAGCAGGAGGCAAAAGAAAACGTCTCCATTTTAATTCTGTTCTCATCTCATTGTTATCGAGGAGAAACCAAAACATATTTTAAGGAGATCTCTTGTTTTGATATTGCATTCCTGTGGGGCCGGTCAATGCATGTCACCGCTAAATGGCTGTTGGATAATATCATTACAAGAAAGTGAAACAATGAAGGGAGGGTAGATTGTTGAAATGGCATCAGTGTCCACACCCTAAAAAACAATTGTGACAATTCTGAGTTTCTTTTCAGAGGTGAAACCCACAGTTGGTATGCCTACCTGAAGTCATCGGGCAAACCATCTCATTCAAGAAGTTCAGTTAATACAATACAATACAATACAATTAATTTTTGTATAGCCCAAACTCATACAAGAAGTGCCGCAATGGGCTTTAACAGGCCCTGCCTCTTGACGGCCCCCCAGCCTTGACTCTCTAAGAAGACAGGGAAAAATTCCCAAAAAAAAACCTTGTAGGGAAAAATGGGAGAAACCTCGGGAAAGGCAGTTCGAAAAGAGAGACCCCTTTCCAGGTAGGTTGGGCGTGCAGTGGGTGTCAAAAAAGAAGGGGGTCAATACAATACAATACACAGAACAGAACAAATCCTCAATACAGTATAAAAATAAAAATTTTACAAGTATGGAGCAGAATTTAATAGTAGATGATATCCCATAATTTGTTTAGAGTCCTGGTGACCTCAGCCATCAAGCTGCCTCCTCCTATTGGTCATTCCACAGCTGAAACAGCGCTGGGCCAGCCAATCTGATGAAAGGACCCCTCCTGTGATCCTCCATCAGGGATGACTTTACCTTAGGCAGGCAAAACAACTTGACAGGTGGGCCGTGGCACCAAGTGCCATATTTAAGTACCAAGATGAGAAACAGAATAGGTGAGGGTTAGTAACAAATTATAACTATCATGTTACTTATATTTAAGTGCTAATGACTGGCAACAGAGATGCAGTCTGGACAGTTAATACTAAACACTGACCTTAGATTAAGATGGAATAAAAACCTCCTGGCACGGTAGCCCCCCAGCACCTGCACAACTAAATAAATAAATAATAATAAAATAAATAAGGCTAAGCCAACTGATTTACAGAGTTGTTTCCTTTCTTGTACGCAGTGCTGCCTGGTTGTGTGCTGAGTTCATGCACGAATACCCCAAACGTAAAGGAGCCCAGGCGTGAACCACAGCAAAAGTAATGTGAAGATGCAGTCAGTGAGAGATGAAAGCGCAAACTGCACGCGAGGCCACCGGATGCGCGTGCCAGTGACGACTCACTAGAAAAAGGCCTGCGCGCGGCACCGAGGGGGCTGAGTGTGACCGAAAGTCTGAGCGCGCACAACACGCACGCGGAGCGCAATGGACAGCGAGCGCAAGAACGCGGACAAGGGAAGCGACATCAAGATAGTAAGCAGCGCCTTTTAATACTGACATTCTTGACTTGCGTAACGGTCCCGTCGTTGCCTCGTCACGGATCCAGCGTCCCGGGTTGGAATCCATGAAGTTCGCAAGTTCTCGTGGTGTATGCAGGAGTTCCTCTCTATAGGCTTTCCTCCCACATCCCCCAAGACGAACTGATTAATGTTAACCTAGCGTGAGTGTGGATGTGTGGCGGACTGCTACCGCCGTTTCCTGCGTTGTTGTAAGTGCCGCCGGGATAGGCTCCTGCCTTCGTCCGCGCCACTGAGTGGGTCAGAAAGTGGGATGCAATGCTGTTGTTAATAACCGCAACTTTATCCTGCAGAAGTGTTTCTTTGCAGGCTTTGCTGCATAAGAGGCACGGAATGGGAAAAATGTATAAAATTCCAGTAAACTAGCATGGGACGTTAAGGTCCGTGCAAGTCTCTGGTGAGAAAGTTTCGTAAACTCTTCACATTTGTCTACAGTCGTGCGGCTGATAATTTGTGAAAGGGAACCATTTGTAACATCCAGCCCAGGCTGGCGTGATTAATAAAGAAAAAGAAAGAAAAGGAATACTAAATACAGTACATAAATAGGATTGTTGTTTACTGCGGTCCAGACATTCGGGTTCTGCAAAATTATGAAACGGAAATTTACGGCAGTATACAGTAAATGCGAAATCGCCTAAAGTATATTCTGAAGTCAGGCATCGTATACTGAAATTCTCTATTGTATCTTGTAAACGGAATCATAGTCACTCAGTTTCGAAAGACATAAACCGTATACTGAGATTTTGTCTCGTACATTGTATACTAAACGCATACAGAAATACATCCCCTGTATTCTGAGATTTTGTGTCGTGCATTACCCAGCATATTGATCGTACACACTCAGAAACGCTTACACTTTATTTTGAGAGTTTGTCTTATCTCTTACTGCATAGATAGATAGATAGATAGATAGATAGATAGATAGATAGATAGATAGATAGATAGATAGATAGATAGATAGATAGATAGATAGATATGTGAAAGGCACTATATAATAGATAGTGATCGTTTATCAAATTAACTGCAACCAACTTGTTTTGTTCTTTACATCTGTTTTCCTGGTTTTATCAGTTAAGTAATAGCTGAGCAGCCGAGGAAGTTGTGTACACAAGAATGCAATAAAAAAAGCTCTTAGGTTTTCCTGAGCGGCCCACAGCCAGAACTTTATTTCTGCTGACCGCCGTCTTGAAAATTTGTTACAGCAGAACTGAGAATTTCATTGTCACAGTAAAATCGCCAGTGCTAAATGAATACATTAAGTATTCAAGCTAGCATAGGTCTGTAACATAATGAAAGCAGTCTACATAACTGTGAGAGTAAGCAGTTAAAACTCATTCACATATTCAGTAATACATGTAAGAGCACATTTCCACAGTATAATGGGAGAAGTTTACCTTAACGTATTTGGCAGTTTACAACATTTGAGATGCAGCTGGTGACATCTGTTTTATGTTTCCAAGTTGAGCACAGGCAGGTCAAGTGAGTGACTCAGGGGCACACAGTGACAGTGGTGGGATTTGAACCCACAGCCTTAGGGGTGAGGTCAACATCTTTAACCACTACACCACACTGAAATCACCGACGGTGTACATGAAGAGTCGTGAGAAGTCTGCAAAGTGGCGAGTCTGGTCCATTATGCCTTAAAGCATACATTTTTTTTAGATAACAGGATAATTTAGGTTGGAAAGTTTGGTTTAAGAATCATGATTATGAACAAACTGGCAAATAAATAATCAGTTTTAAAAATATAAAATTTTTTGGAAAATAAAATCTTGCATATTTACACCTGATTTCCTTTTTTACTGTTAAGTAAGAAGGATTTTGTACCATTGTATAAAAAGGGTAATCAGTCTGCTCCAAGTTAGCTGAGGCCAGTAAGCTTAATGCGCATCACAGCTAAATTACTGTAATGGAAGACAATTATTAAGAAAAAGATAGAGAAGCACACGTCTAGCACATGGGTTCAGACGAGGAAGGTTGTGTTTCACTAATATGATGAAATTCAATGAGGAAGCAACAAAAGGATATGACTGGGGGGGGAAATATGGCTTTTTATAGAAGCTATTTAAATAGATAGATAGATATGAAAGGCACCATAAGATAGATAGATAGATAGATAGATAGATAGATAGATAGATAGATAGATAGATAGATAGATAGATAGATAGATAGATATTCATTTTAGTGTAGTAGGCAGGATAGATAGATAGATAGATAGATAGATAGATAGATAGATAGATAGATAGATAGATAGATAGATAGATAGATAGATAGATAGATAGATAGATAGATAGATAGATAGATAGATAGATAGATAGATAGTGTGAAATGAATGACTTTGACACCACAAAAGGTTTAGGGCAATGTCCCTGTATACTTGAAGTCTTGCTGAAAAAAAAGGTGAAAGTAGTAATTGACAGTCTTTACAGACAAAGAGTCCAACACAGAACTCACAAACAGGAGGATTATGGCAGTTTTTAAGGTCGGGTCAGGGGAAGTGACATCATTCCAGACAGAATTACCAGTTTTTTGTCTGCAGGGATAAAAGAGAAAGGAGAGAGGATGTGAAGCATTGCTCATAATGGCACTCAGTTTTGTTTTAATATTTTCCTTTGCTTTGACCTCTGGGGGGTCCAGAGTGTGTCCCATAACTGAGCCTGCCCTTTCAGTTAGCTTGTTGATTTGGTGGACCTCTCATGAAGTGAGGTTACCAGCCCAGCACACCACAGAGTAGATAATCTCACTGGCCATCACAGAGTTATAGAAGATGTGAAGGATGTCACTGCCCCCTTTAAAGTCTCCTTAGACTCCTAAGAGCTCACACTGCCCTTTCTTATTTAGCTCCTCTGATGTTAAGCAATTGTGGAATAAGTAAAGTGCATTTGATTTTATTTTAAATTTAATAATTGGTCTTCAATATTCAAACACAGCAGAACTAGAAACTCTGATAACCCTTTCTTTAAATTTGTGTTCTATCGTGTTCTTGGTCTCAGGGTTTGAAAAGCACTGCTTAAGCCCCTCTTACCAAGTGGTCAAAGATCAAGAGAACCAAGCTATACAACGTCTAAAACAGGGACCCCAGCGCACTACTAAACTTAGGATGCTGTTAAGCCGGCCCTGGGTGATGAAGGGGTATCTTGAAGTGCAGTTACTGGTCAAAGGATGTAAAGATATGGTGGCATACTTCCCTGTTTCCCCAAACACAGAGTCCAGCAGATAAATGCAAGCCAGTTCACGAAGAACATTGGTGGACTGGATTGGGCAAAACAGTGCCCATTGCCATCCCTAAATCTAATGACCATGCACAATCCTTCTCCGCTATGAAATTCTAGTTGATGAAGGGGTTTAGCTGCTGCTTGAAGATGAAATCAATTGAAAAATGAACAAATCAAAAAGTCCCGCCACATCCTCCTCTTCCGGTTTTTATGTGTACAGTGCCTGCAGACCCCAAAACTACAAATCCCCCAATCCCCTCCGCATCTGTGCATACCAGTTTGAAGATGCAGACCCCATATTTACAAATGGGAATCTGTGTGGCCATTGTTGTTATTAATATTCAGCATACAGGACCTGCCTATAAACGAATGAAACCCCCTGTGTGGCACGGCTGCAGCTTTTTCTTCCCAGTGCATCAGAAAGAGCCAGCAGTGCTCTAAAAACAAGGAGTGCAGCTCACGTCACACATTATTACTTCTCCTTAGCCTAAACTGTAAAATATCAGTAAAAAGAGATACAGCATATGTCTACTTTAATAAGAGTGTATCCTTTTCATCTTGCTTTGCCTGGAATTGTTTCCAACAGAAGGCAGACGTAGGCCATAGATATACACAGAGGAGAAATGGTTAAGGCGGGAACAGAAAGCAGAAAATTGAAAAAGATCAACCAAAGCAGAAGAGATCTAGCAGATTAGCAGACTCCTACTGTCCTCCTCTCTCTTTTTCTCTCCAAATCTTAGCCCCTTTCCTCTCTTTCAGTGAGATTTCACCCATTTCACAGGGTGTGAGCCAAGTCTTGAAATCACTTTGAGGGAATCACCTGCTTAGAGCAGCCTTAAGCGTCCCTAGGAGTCTCTGCTCACACACTTGTCACCTGTGTAAGCGGACCAGCCTTCAAGACCCCTTACAGGCTGCCAGCTCTTTATTTAGGTAGCAAGGTCCCACCTATCCCTGGTTGAAATTTTTTAGAGGCATAACGTCTTGTCCTGAAGGTTCTCTCTCTCTCTCTGTCTCTCTCGTTATCGCTGCGTCTCTCACACTCACTGTCAGGGCACCCAAAGTGCATGCAGGGCTAACCGTCCCCTGTCTTTGGAGAAAATCTAATTACACTTCAGCATCTCAGACTCTTAGGCTCACAAGGTTGCTCTGTGATAAATGAGCAAATATTGTTCTTAGAGATTCAGCTGTGTACACACAGAATACATGAGAGGGAGATCAGTGGAGTGGCGAGGATGGAGGGAGTAGAGTTGGCGAAGGTGGAGGACTTTAAATACTTGGGATCAACAGTACAGAGTAATGGAGAGTGTGGAAGAGAGTGCAGGTGGGGTGGAGTGGCTGGTGAAGAGTGTCAGGAGTGATTTGTGACAGACGAGTATCCGCGAGAGTGAAAGGGAAGGTCTACAGGACCTATGGGAATGTTCTATGAGTTGGAGATGGTGGCACAGACCACAAAGCGGGAGACAGAGCTGGAGGTGGCAGAGTTAAAGATGCCAAGATTTGCATTGGGTGTGACGAGGATGGACAGGATTAGAAATGAGGACACAGTGGCGCAGCTCGAGTTCGTGCCGCTTGGGGCGGTGCTTCAATTCTCCATCCTCCAACATATCTGAATATGTTAATCTATTTAAATATAAAATTAAAATGACGTATAGAGACAAATTAAGATACATTTTGCATAGATTTATTCATTTATAGAGAAACAGCAATAATTTTTCACATATAATTATTTATAAGCATCAACTAGACAAGAATATCGTATAGACGCACTGATAAGCCATGTTCTTATTATTAGTTTAATATAATTACGTTGCGAAAACCAGAACCAGTGTAGTGTACAACTGATAGGTGGGGATGTTTTCTGCGCAGAGCAAGAACACATTCGGATTGATAAACAAAACGAACTTATAAATTGTAAATTAGTTGTTTATCTTCCTAGAAATTATTATGTAATGTTTATGTTTATTTTAGTTATTGCCTCATAAATTTCAACTGCTGTGTCTGACGCCGTCACAGAAGGACAGTCTGAGAATTATTTTGGAATCATTTGTGGATAAAAATCAGAGAATTTTACTTTTTTAATTCATGAGTGATACTTTTCCGAACCCTGCTGCTTACACACGAATTGTAGTGGCCAATAATGCTGCCCCCAAAAATGTTCTGCCCGGGACAGACCGCCCTCCCAGCTGCGCCACTGGTTGGACAGTTTGGAGACAGAGCCAGAATGGTGAGATTGTGTTGGTTTGGACATGTGCAGAGCAGAGATACTGAGTATAATGAGAGAAGGGTGCTAAGGATAGAGCTGCCAGGGAAGAGGAGAAGAGGAAGACCTAAGAGAAGGTTTATGGATGTGGTGAGAGAGGACATGCAGGTGATGGGTGTGACAGAGCAGGATGCAGAGGACGGAAAGATATGGAAGAAGATGATCCGCGGTGGCAAACCCTAATGAGAGAGGAGAGATACTGAGTATAATGAGAGAAGGGTGCTAAGGATAAAGCTGCCAGGGAGAAGGAGAAGAGGAAGGCCTAAGAGAAGGTTTATGGATGTGCAGGTGGGAAGGTGTGACAGAGGGGGATGTAGAGGACAGCAAGATATGGAAACAGATGATCTGCTGTGACGACCCCTAACGGAAGCAGCCAAAAAAGGAAAAGAAGAAGAAGAGATGCAGCTGGAACTTATCCTTTAAAGAGTGTCATAAGATTGGTGTTGTATTCCTAGTCGGAGGTGTGCAGAGTGAAGAGAACAGCAGACAGGCCTGTTCCTTGTGGAGCTCCAGTGTTGCACACATTCTTATCAGAGACGCAGTCCTTGAGTCTCACAAGCTGTGGTCTGTCTTACAGATAGTCCATTATCAGGACACCACAGGCTCCTCCATCTCTATATCTCTTAACGGAGATGGCTGTATGGCGTTGAAGGCACTGCAAATATCAAAAAAATGAATTGTCACAGTGGTGCCAGCTTTGTCCAAGTGAGAATAACAACAACCACATTTACTTCTATAGTGCATTTTGATGCAAATGACATAGCTCAAAGTGCTTTACAAGATGAAGAAATAAAAAAAAATATATAAAAATAAGATTAGGCAATACTAAGTAACAAAGGATAAAGTAAGGTCCAATGACCAGGAGGGGAGGACAGACAAAAAACAAGCAAAAAAAAATCTCCAGAGGGCTGGAGAAAAAAAAAAAAGAAAAAACAAAATCTGCAGGGGTTCAGAGGCCACGAGACCACCCAGCCCCCACTGGGCATTCTACCGAACATCAGTGATGTAAATCAGTCCTCGTGGTTTTCAGGCTTTCAGAATTAGATGATGACGGTCATGTGGACTTCTGGCCTTTAATCCATCAATGTAGGGACAGCACGGTGCTTTGATCAGGTGGTGGTGGTGATCACCACCACAAAAAAAACGGTAATAGAACAGCAGAGACAGTAGGGGTTAGTACAGATTGCGGAGCCACCATGAATAATAATGGTAATTAAATGCATATTTAGAATATCAGGGTTACACTGAAATGAATCAATAAGAAAGCTAAAGTTAAAATAACGGGTTTTTAGCAGTTTTGTAATGTGCTCCACCGTATTAACCTGGCAAATTTTTATCGGTCAGCTATTCCAGATTTTAGGTGCATAACAGCAGAAGGCCGCCTCACCACTTCTTTTAAGTTTAGCTCTTGGAATTCTAAGCAGACACTCATTTGAAGATCTAAGGTTACAATTTGGAGTGTAAGGTGTCAGACATTCTGAAATATAGGAAGGAGCGAGATTATTGAAGGCTTTGTAAATCATAAGCAGTATTTTAAAGTTAATTCCAGTGTAGTGACATCAGATCTGGGGTGATGTGCTCGGATTTTCTTTTCCTAGTTAAGATACTGGCAGCTCAATTCTGCACTCGTTGTAATCGATTGATGTCTTTCTTGGGTGGTCCTGAGAGGAGTGTGTTACAGTAATCTAGCCGACTAAAAACAAAAGCGTGAACTAATGTTTCAGCATCTTACAAAGTTATAAGGTGTCTAACTTTTGCTATATTCCTTAAGTGAGAAAATGCTGTCCTAGTAATCTGATTAATATGTGATTTAAAAATTAGATCAGAGTCAATAGTTACCCCTAAATTCTTTACCTCTGTCTTGACTTTTAATCCTAATGGATCAAGTTTATTTCTAATACCCTCATTATATCCATTTTTGCCAATCACTAAGACTTCTCTTTATTTAGTTTGAGAAAATTGCTACGCATCCATTCAGAAACACAAGTGAGACATTGTGTTAGTGAATCAAGAGAGTCGGGGTCATCAGGCGCTATTGATAAATACAGTTGTATGTCATCAGTATAGCTGTGGTAGCTCATGTTATGCCTTGTGGAGCAGAGATATAATGGTATCCTCCACTCCAGGTTCTGTCTGTCTAAATGGTTTAACACAAAAGGACTCATACATTCCAGGTCAGGCTTTCAAAGGCTTTCAAGGTGTGAGATGTGAGTGTCCTGGTCTGTAGTAATTAGGTGAAGAGGAGCCTTCCGTGTTTGGAACAGGAACAATGCAGGATGTCTTCCCCAACAAACAGCACTTTCTGCAGCCTTAGGGACGGGTGGGATTGGTGACAGAGGATATCACAACGTTGGTTAGCACAGGGCCGAAGAACCTGAGGACCGACTCCTGTGTGTAGTTTCCTCAGTTGTCTAGTTGTCTTCTCACGTGGTCTTCAGTTATTTTCAGCCCATACTGATTGTCAGGGGTGGTCTTGTCACCAGCCAGCAATAGAAATTGTTGTTGTGGGGGACTGGTCATTGAAAGAAGATGGCAATGGTAGAGAAAATCTATTACAAATTGGTTTAGGGTATTAGGTTTGTTCACATCCCCTTCTAGCAGACTTTCATGGCTGTAATTTCAGTGACCCAGTTAAGTCAACATTTGTGGTTTTGGCAAGTAAATAAATGTAGCAGTGGTGATAATAAGAATAATAGATCTCTCTCTTGTCGAGAGGTTTACTTACCTCGGCAGTGACATTCATATCGCTGGTGAATCTTCCTATGAAGTCAGTATATAGATTGGGAGAGCATGGGGGGTCATGAGGTCGCTAGAAAGGGGTGTATGGCGCTCCTGATATCTCTGCAAAAGAACAAAGGTTTTAGTCTTTAGAGTCCCGGTGTTTCCTATTTTCTTATATGGTTGCAAGACATGGACGTTATCCAGTGACTCTGAGACGAAGACTGGACTCCTTTGGTACTGTGTCTCTTCGGAGAATCCTTAGGTACCGCTGGTTTGACTTTGTGTCGAATTAGCGGTTGCTGACGGAGTCCTGAATGAGGCAAATTACCTGCATTGTGAGGGAGCGTCAGTTACGCCATTACAACCTTGTGGCGCAATTCCCCGAGGGTGGTCCGGCTCACAGGATCCTTATTGTTGAGGACCCAAGCTACTGGACCAGGGCAAGGGGACACCCGCGTAACACCTGGCTGAGGCAGATAGAAGGTCATTATCAGAGGGAGGGACTGGACCACGTGTCTGTCTGGGGGTTGCCAACTGGGATCCCGAGCTGTTTCATTATATCTATCTATTATATAGTGATTTTCATTATCTATCTATCTATCTATCTATCTATCTATCTATCTATCTATCTATCTATCTATCTATCTATCTATCTATCTATCTATCTATCTATCTATCTATCTATCTATCTATCTATCTATCTATCTATCTATCTATAATACAGTAAGATGGTGAGTGTGAGTTATGTGCTCTTGAAATAAACTCAAGCATTTGTTCTCCTAACGTGTGTTTGTGGATTCTGAGGCCGTATTCTTATATTTTGGCTCAGGTAATGTACATAGAGGAAGGAGAGGTGCTCATTCGGGTCGCACAGGTACGCTCATGTGCGCCCCCTGGTGAGACTCAGTGTTCTGGACCAGTTACTGGCGGTTCTGCTTTTCTGTAGTCTGGGCACAGAGCTGAGAACTGAAGAGTAACAATAATAATAATTCTTTACATTTATATATGGAAGGGGTCATCAGCTTACCGTATGTTTAGGTATCACACAATAATTATGGTATGTTTTACTTTTTTATTTTATTGCTTAATGATTAATAAATTAAGCTGATTTAAAAAAAAAAACAACAATACCTAAACAGGCTGGTTTATTTTTAGTTTTGCAGCTTTTCTGCATAATTGGTATGTGTGAAATGCTGACCCGTATTTAAATGGTACTTCTTCTTTTTCATGCCTCGGTGCAAACATGCAGCTCCTTGGATATCAGTTTGTATTCTTAGTACTTCGTGGGCTGACTTCCTTCTGAGGTCGTGTCGAAATACTCCTGGTGGCATTTAATCGAAATGATTCTTTCAGTTAAAGGTCATACCAAACACAAAATGTAAGTCATCCATTTCTTTCAAAGGACAAATGTGTCTGTTTATTTGAAAAATGTATTTCTAAAAGGGGAAGAAACATTAATGTGCAAAAAAGTATATAAGCAAATACATGCTGGTTAGATGGACTGGCGATTCTAAATTGGCCCTAGTGTGTGCTTGGTGTGTGGGTGTGTGTGTCCTGCGGTGGGTTGGCACCCTGCCTGGGATTGTTTCCAGTTTTGTGCCCTGTGTTGGCTGGGATTGGCTCCAGCAGACCCCCGTGACCCTGTGTTCGGATTCAGCGGGTTGGAAAATGGATGGATGGATGGATGGATGGATGTGTTAAAATACTGTATATTGGCATAGAGACGGGTCTGAACCACTGAATTGTTTCATTTTGTATTTGGGGTTAATAATGGCACTTTTTAATTCCTTATGACAGAGCTCTTCTGTTTTGAAAAGCATTCCTAATTAATTGTCTTGGTGATTCAACCCACAATGCACTGGGCTGGTGAGATGAAGACATCATCAGTGCGACTATATAAAGTTCACCTCTTGCAGTTCTAATTTATTTTTGATTGCATAAAAACCCTTAGCAGTTGAACACAACTTTCTTTGATACTTTTGGTACTGGAACGTCTGCTTGCTCATTGATTCATTCTTCTAACTGATTTTTTGGCTATTTTTTTAGTGATTTAGTGGCTTTGATCTTTGTGCTTTTGACTTCCAGTTTTGATCCTTACTTTGTTTTTCAGGCCACGTCTTTTCTCTCAATCTTTTCTTATAAAATCTTCTCTGAAAATCCTTTTCCTGTCAGTACAGTCTAGCCCACTTAGTCCTCAACAGTATTGCGGGGGTCTGCTGGCACCTATCCCAGGTAGCACAGGACGCAAGGCAGAAGCAGACCATGGAAAGAACACCAGTCCATCACAGGGCAAACACATAATTACACACCACACACACACACACAACCACACCCCCCCACACATATACACACCCACACACACACAGGGGCCAATTTAGTTTCACCAGTTCACCTAAACTGCAACTTGGAATAGGAAACACACTTGTTTTGGAGCTCACACACAGAAAAGGCTCTCATCTGTCTCATGTACAGTATCATGTTTCACATTTCAAAGAGGCCAGCATAACTGTACTAGAAGGCTGGCACACAGCTGGCAAATGTGACATGCCAAGCGATTTTCAGTTTTTAAACTGACTTGGTCCAGTGATGATAGCTGACATACCCACAACTAGAGGTTGCATGATGTGACATCAGCTTTGGGAACATGACTTTCAGATTTTTAAAGGTCAGATAAGAGACTCATTCTGACCACTGCAGCTGATTATCATACAATACAGTACATTTCACCAGCTAGAAATTAACTAAATACAGAATTAATGAAGGTCTGATTTGAGAAGGCTCCCTTGAATGGAAAGCACAGTTAAGTAGCCAGACGTCATGTGTAAGAGTGGCTGTCTCTGTGCTGCATTTTGTTTTTAAACTCACGTCATGTCAGGAATCTGCTGCTTTCGGTATTATGGCTGACTTCCAATTCAGCAAAGCGGAAAACCAACTTATACAGAATATCATAGATAGATAGATAGATAGATAGATAGATAGATAGATAGATAGATAGATAGATAGATAGATAGATAGATAGATAGATAGATAGATAGATAGACACTATATAATAGATAGATAGATAGATAGATTTACTTCTGGCTGTAATGGTCATTTGGAAAAGTGAGATCAGAGGCCATAACCAATGGGGCGAAGTAAGAACATTTCTTTCACAATACTGGAGACGGTTTGCACTTCTAATAACTTACTTATGTGCCATTTTAGCAGCGTGACATATCATTCTGAAATCTGCTAAATCCTGCCAGCCCTGGGCGTAAGGTAGGAAACAGCGCTGGACAGGACAGCAGTCGGTTGTAGAGGGCACTCAGACACACCGCCGCTCTCATGCTAATACTTGGCCTATCTGAAAATGTCAATTAACATGGATATGGTGTGTGTGTGTATTGGGGGGGTGTTTGAGTTCAAAGGGGCCACCAATGCACACCTATAAAAGTGAGCAGACTCCACAGAGAGGATGACCGGGCACAGGGTTTGAACCAGGAGAGCTCCGTCTATGAGGTGGTAGCTCGCTGTGCCCACTGCATCACCGTTACTACCCACATATCAGAGTGTCTGCTTTCTTCAATTGTAATTGATTTATGGTACTGACATTGTTAAAAGATATCAAGTAAAAAATAGCAAAATCTAAAAATAAAGAGTACTTTAAAGAGGACGATATCGAGCAATGTTTAATTGTGTGCGACTTACAGTTTTTCAATGGCTGTGTCAAAACTTGAATTGGAAACCATTTTAATGACACAAAGGAAGTGAATTGAGCTCGTCATACTAAAACTCCAGCACGGTCAGGTTGGATGTTAGACAGGATGACTGCACATCTGAGCTATGACAGAGACGAGTGCCTACATTATAACGTTGTTATCTTGTTATTTTTTTTCCAGACTGAAACAAATCTGCCTTTTTCAAGAAAAATTTGCTATGCCATTGGAGGAGCACCGTATCACATGACTGGAAATGCCCTGGCATTCTTTCTGCAGATCTTCTTCTTGGACGTGGTGCATGTGAGAAAACTCATGATATAAAATTATTAAATGTAATGTAATCCTACATGTTTAATGATTGTTCAGGAACTTGTCTTATGTGGAGGAAAATGTGAGAGGTCAGAAAGGTTGACAAAGAGAACAAAGAGGGAAAGGCAGAGTAGCTGTTATTCACACTGGCACACACTTTTCCACTTTTCTGTTGGAAATGCTATCTTGAGGCACTTTTCAAGTACGGGCACTTAGCAGAATTGGTTATATTTAGCTTTTTTTTACAGCTAGAGCACAGTTAGGGCGCCTGGAAAGAGAGAGCGGGCTCAGGGCATTATCTCCCACCAAGACGCTAAAGGACAACCCCTCTGGGTAGCTGTGGCACCATGGATTTCCAAGGGGCATGCTGGGAGTTGGAGTTCACTGCCGCCCTGTTGGGTCCAGTGGGCACCACCAGGGGTAGCCATAGAGATGGCAGAGTCCTACTGCGTTGGGCTTTCACCACACCTAATGAGCCACCTGGGTCACTCCCCGGTGCGGCTTCAAAGAAGGCAGCTGCCATTACGCCAGGAGGGAGAAGACAAAGCTTGCCAGAGGAGGAGTGGAGATGAAAAAGAGAGGAGGAAGAAGAAGACAAAGTACTGTGTTTCCTTGTGCTTTTGTACTGTGCTGCTGAGAACAATGACTGGAAAGCGGTTCCTCCTGGGAAATAAACGTGTGTTGTGTGCAGAACTTGTGCCTACTGTCTGTCTGTCTGTGTCGGGTTCTTTCTTTTCTCATGGCTGTGTTCTTAAGCAGAAATGTGGGTGAGCCCACTGCCTTGGCTGAGAAGAAACGCCACACATGAATGGCCTGAGGAGGCTTTACTGTTGGCGTGACACAGGATTAATGGTAGCGCCATCCACCTTTTCTTTTTTCTGGATGCCCTAAACAATCGTAAAGGGGATTCATCAGAGAAAGTGACTTTCCCCCAGCAGTCCAATCCCTGTACATTTAGCAGAATATCAGTCTATCCCTGTTTCCTTAAGAGGCAGTAGCTCTTTGGAAATATGTTCTTTTGAAATTGCGGCATTTTAAGTAACCGA
Source organism: Erpetoichthys calabaricus (assembly GCF_900747795.2). NCBI lineage: Eukaryota > Metazoa > Chordata > Cladistia > Polypteriformes > Polypteridae > Erpetoichthys > Erpetoichthys calabaricus. The sequence goes on from NC_041403.2 coordinate 153,035,793, forward strand.
AAAATATAGAGATATGATATTAAAAGGCGATATCCCTCCCATAGTGATAAGGTGGAGAATAATCACATATGAAAAAAAGATATACTGTACCTTCGCTTTCTTTACTGAAGATTTACGCGGCATCACAGACGGGAAGCCTATGACAAACTTTATCAAGGTGGGAATCTTGATCTATGCAGTCTGCCATCTTTCGTCTGCTGCGCAGGAAGGCTTTTCCGGACGAATGACGTTATTACCCATTCGTCCATCGACTGGCTTCAAAGCAGCAGTCCAAACCTTATATACTGGTTTCTCCACGTGCAGGCTCTCTGTGGTCTCCAAACAAGGAAAGGAAAGGACTCATCCCCACCTCCAAAAATACAGGACTAGCACAATGACTACCCTCACAGTTCTCATTTCTCCAAACTGCTCCAAACTGCTAGGCTAGTGGTTTCTAAATGCAGCCTAGCCCCTGTGTGCCATACTTGGCCTGCCTGTGTGAATGAATCCATAAAACAATGTGTACAGAGACGGTGACATTAAACTTCATATTATAACAAACTTATTATAACAATCCCTGATGTTTTTTTTTTGGGACCAAATGGGACCAAAACATCCTCTGAGAGTAACTTCTCCCAATCATCCATGAACAGTTTGTCGACCCACAAATGGATGATGGAGCACCGAGCCATAAAGCAAAAGTGAGAACTAAGTGGCCCGGGGAACAAAACATTGAAATTTTTATGTCCATGGGCAAGAAACTTCCCATTGAGAACTTGTGGTCAATCCTCAAGAGGCGGGTGGACAAACGAAAACCCACCAATTCTGACAAACCCCAAGCATTGATTATGGGCTGCCATCAGTCAGGATTGGGCCCAGATATTGACTGACAGCATGGCAGGGCGAATTGCAGAGGTTTTGAAAAAGAAAGTATGGCCAACACTGCAGATATTGACTCTTAATGTAATTGTCAATAAAAGCCTTTGAAACGTATGACATGCTTGTAACTCTACTTCAGTATACCATCGAAACATCTGACAAAAAAGATGTAAAAATACTGAAGCAGCAGACTTTGTGAAAACCAACACTTGGGTCATTCTCCAAACTTTTTGGCCATGACTGCACAGTAGCACCTGAACATCACAGAACGGGATCACTAGGCCGCAGAATGGAATAGAATTGATGATACGTAAAATATGTAAAGTGTAACAACAGGAAGGCGGCCTGCCATTACTAAATGGTTTGGAAGACATGTTTGGAGTTGCAAGTGTAGTTTGAGAGTAGACAATTTCTTGTATTTAGAAGTTTGTTCTTTTTCACATACCCCTTGGGGTCAGCCATTGTATAACGACCCTGGAGCAATTACAGGTTAAGGGCCTTCCAGAGTAGGATCCCTTTTGGCAGTAACAGGCAGTGTTGTGCAAGTTCACACCTCACAAGATCTCGCTCCAAGTTCAGTTCATACAGATTAAAATGAATAAATTCATGTTCATAGTTCACCATTTCAATTTTGAACTAGTTCATGGTTGGCGGCACGGTGGCGCAGTGGGTAGTGCTGCTGCCTCACAGTTAGGAGACCCGGGTTCACTTCCCGGGTCCTCCCTGCGTGGAGTTTGCATGTTCTCCCCGTGTCTGCATGGGTTTCCTCCGGGCGCTCCGGTTTCCTTCCAAAGACATGCAGGTTAGGTGGATTGGCAATTCTCAATTGGCCCACCTGTGTGCTTGGTGTGTGGGTGTGTTTTTGTGTGTCCTGCGGTGGGTTGGCACCCTGCCTGGGATTGGTTCCCTGCCTTGTGCCCTGTGTTGGCTGGGATTGGCTCCAGCAGACCCCCGTGACCCTGTGTTCGGATTCAGCGGGTTGGAAAATGGATGGATGGATGGATAGTTCATGATCAGTTCATTTTGTATTTTTTAAGCAGTGAGAATAAATGACCAATGAGTTTACTTTCATCAGTTTTGCATGCCTTATATTAGGCTATTACAGTGTTCTTGAATAAAATACAATAATTATGAAGTCTTTTTTTATTTAAATACACTTTATTGAGTTATGCCCAGCAACAAACACATATAAACATATACACTAATATCTTCCCGGTCAAAAAAAAAATTAAATAGATGTAAGTATAAATATAAATTACAGCTCTATTTCCAACCGTGTGACACAAATGGTGACTGTGGAACCAGCGTGTAGGTAAACTAACCGATTACATCACATATTGCATGTCCGATGGGGAAAAATATAAAGTGGCCTCACGAAGGACAACATTTTCCTTCATCGTGTGCTCGTGTCAGCGTTTGGGTGCAGCTTAAGCACAAGCAGGCAGACACAGACCGGGCCTATTTGATTTGACGTTATTTTCTCCGAATACAAATAAATGGTAAAACATTCGTACAAAAATAAATATTCTTACAAATCCACTATTTGTGCTTATCCACATACCGTATTCAGATTGGGCTCCAGCCCTACATTACAGGGTAAGGCAAAACGTTTAATCTGGACCTAAACCAGACCCAGAATGTCACCTAAAACTGAACCAGCTCACGTTCAAGTTCTTCACTTGCAAATACGTTACGTTAAGTTTACCGTTCTTAGAAAAATGAGCTTGTTCAATGAACGCACTCTTTTGAAGTCGTTCATGCACAACACTGCTGACGGGGATTTGAGCCTGTAACCTTTGTGGCAGATTGCTGGGATCCTTACCTGGACGGGATGCCTGGCCACTGCCAGGGGGCGCCTCAAGCCTCGTGGGACCTGGAGAACTGTTACATCCGCCACACCAGGCAAGATGGCGGATGAACCTGCCAGGGACGCCCGGAATGCTTCTGGTGCAAAGGGCAGCACTTCCGCCACACCAGGAAGTGCTGCCAGAAGGTCATCATCAACCACCTGGAGCACATCCGGGCGGGAATAAAAGGGGCCACCTTCATACAATTGAAGAGCTGGAGTTGGGAGTGGGAGCAGGATAAAGCTCCCAGGATGAGACAGGTGGCCAAAGACTGAGAGAGAGAAGCCTTATTGTGGTGATATTAGCTGTGTGCATTGTCTGTGGTGTTCGGGACTGAAAAACCTGTGTTTATTTGTGCAAAATAAAAGTGTGCTTTTTATAAAGATGTGGTTTCCAACTGGTGGTGTCCGGGCAAGTCTCACACCTTCCAGATGCCAGCGCAGATCCTTAGCCTCAGAGCCACCACTCCACACATTAACACTGAGCCGTTGATCTTCATGCATGAGCAGTTTTTTTTATGCCAGATCTTACATACTGTAAATGTTGAAAACTTTCAAATTGGTGAAGTTTTTAACACTGTGTCCTTTTTTATTCCTGACTAGTCCACTTTCCAATAATTGCCATGACTCAAATGTACAGAATTGTTTCCAGATTGTTCCCTTTAGTTGAGTTTTGTTTTCTATTTTAATGACAGATAGTGGTTCCAGATGTGGTGTTTAACTGACCAACGTCTTGGGGGTTGGGGTAGGGAGGCCACAAAGGGAAGAAAGCAAACAGTTCAGGTAAACCACACTGGGCAATCATCTGGTATATTTTTCTGCAAGCAGGTCCTCCAACTTGTAGGGAAAACTCGAGGAGTTAAGGTGGGATTGGCACTCCAGCCACTGTACAACAAAAACCTCACACTGCTCCAGTCCGTTCACACTAGTGTGCTGTTGAGGTGTCTCCCGCTGTACCTAATTTGGTATCCTGAGGTGGTTTGTCGTGTGTTGGGTGCAGCAACGCACTGTATCAGTGCAGGCTCCCCACCTCCTCCTCCTCCTCCTCTTCGTCCTATAGTAACTTTCACAGAGAGACCCACAACGACAACATGCGTTACAAAGCTTTCAAAAAAGAAAGAATATGCGGGACAGAGGACCTTACAGTCCTTTTAACATACAACACTAATGGCTGATGTGACTATATCTTCTAACTCCCTTAAACATTCAAAATAACAATGAAGATTTCAATAATAATAATAATAATAATCCATCTACCAGTCTGTGTTGAGTTAAATTCCTGATATTCTGCTCTCATAAAATTTTATGCACAAATCTCCCATAATTAAAAATAAAAAATGGTTTCCAAAAGTTCGTAAAATGGTCTGTTTCATGAAACATTGGCTATATTACAGCTCTTGTATTGTTCACGTGTGTAGTAAATGATCAGGGAGGAGACATATACTTATTAAGAACCAGCTTAAAATATTTGTATGTTGTTGTTTTTTCAGTAATAATCGCTTCCTTGCTTGTAATAGTTGCTTCAAAAGTGTTTCCTAGCAGCTTCTCAATGTGGCAGTACAAAACTGGAATGGAGTGGAGAGACGGCACACTTCTTCCAAACGTGTAAATGTGTATTTGGATTGTCGGAGTTGAGTGAGTGAGTGAGTGTGAGTGAGGGGTCAGGACAGATAGACTGCTAGAATGCTTGCCTAATTCCTTGGGTTCGCTAAATGTCGACCTGTGCAAAGCAGATTCAGAGACAATGTAATAATAGTAATTATAATCCATCCATCTATTATGTAACCCACTATATCCTAACTACAGGGTCACGGGGGATTGCTGGAGCCAATCCCAGCCAACACAAAGGAGACAAACCTCGGGCAGGGCGCCAGCCCACCGCAGAGTAATTATAATACTACATTTTATTTATATAGCACTTTTCTCCTGCTCCAAGATTATTGTTCTTCCTCCTCTTCATCTTTCCCACTTCTATGTGGGGTTGATGTGCTTGATCGACCTTCTCCATACAGCTCGACCCTCACTAGGCTGACCCTTCTCCTTCTGATCTTCTTTAACTTTATCCACCTCCATTTTGGCCTCCCTCACTTTCTCTTCCCCTGGACTTCCAATCCCATCACTCTTTTGCACACATCTTCATTGTCTCTCCTCATCACAAGTCCATACCACTTCAAGCTGCCTTCCTGTATTTTCTTAGCTGTCTCTCCCTCTTTTGCTGTACATCTGATCGTCTCATTTCTTATTCTGTCCTTTTTCGTAACTCCACACATCCATCTTAACATTTTCATTTCTGCCACATCCACCTTGTTCTCCTGATGTGCTCCCTTTACTTCCCATGTCTCAGCTACAAATATCATTGGTGGTCTTTCCTATCCCATGCTCAAAGCGCTTCATAGAAATTCAGAAAGAACAACTGGGTTAAGTGGCACTGTTGCCCCTTTTTTCCCAACACAGGTTGAAACTCCAAGAAGTTATTTAATTTATTCTTTAAATAGTGCCCATCAAGCACCACAGCCACCAATAAACAGGCAAGAAAACACCAAGTATAATAATAAATTCTCTCTTTCTCCACCACACCTCCCAGCAGACTTTGTCCTTTGCCTCCTGACTCAGGCTCGCTTGCTGGGTCTTCAGGAGTCCATTATATAGTTCTTGACCCGGGTCAGACAGAGAATTCAAGTTTTTCATCAGCCCGGAAGTAACTTCTGGATCTCTGTCGTCATGACTCAACAGTACTTCCGGGCTGTAGGGAAACATGACTCCCCCTGTCCTTCCATAGCACCACCTCCCAGCACCCACGGCACCCAACAGGACTGAGATAGTGAACTCCCGGTGGAAATCCGGGGTACCACTACACTCCAGGGGAGCTGCCATCTAATGACTTGGGGAAGGCAGTGTCCAAAAGTAGCTATCTTCCCCCATCCTTTCATTCTCGCGGCGTCCTGGCCGGGTTGAGCTGCCAACTGTCCATCACACCATATAAAGATAAATGTAGGATATATAAAGCATTGAAATAAAAGGTAATAACCCAGAATAAAATGCAAAAATACAAAATATGACAAGAAAACCTTAAGCAAAAAACATAATTTATGATACAAACAAAAATTATTCTGAGCACCTGGCAGCAAGAGGGTAAACTGAAAGAAAGGTTCAGAATATCAGGGTTAGTTAAACACCTTCCTGAACTAAATTGTTTTTTGAAAGAATTAATTTAGTGATACCATGATAGAACAATTTGAATCCACCTCCGTTCCACCTGGCCTTACTCCCCTTCCATTTAGTCTCTTGCATGCACAATATATCAACCTTCCTTCTCTCCATCATATCTGCTAACTCTCTCCCCTTACCAGTCATACTGCCAACATTCAAAGTTCCTACCCTCAGTTCCACTCTCTTTACTTTCCTCCTCTCCTCCTGCCTCCATAGACGTCTCCCCCCTTTTCTTCTCCTTCTTCTTTTTCGGCCAATAGTAGCCCAGTTTCCGCCAGCACCCTGTTGGCTAACAGTACCGGTGGTGGTCGCTGTTAACTCGGGGCTCGATCGATCCGGTATGGAAATTTGTATTGTTGTCCACATATTGATTTGGCAAAATTTTACACCGGATGCTGTTCCTGACGTAACCCTCCCCAATATATAAATATATATTTCTCTGTTATAGGAAAAAATCTTGGAAGTCTTAGAAGGAGACGATACGTGATTTTCTCTGAGACACTTTAACGTCCCGCGAGACAAGGCAGTGAGGCAAAAGGACAGCTGCTGTACAGGCTTTTAAATGATCGACACACAGCTCAGCAGAAGCAGCAGCAAGACAGCAGCTAATCCGACCGCATCTCCTTAACATGCGCTCAGCACCCCCACCCCTTCACAATGCGAGCGGCAGAGATGCGAAGTGGCTGGTGCGTAGCGCGGCCCAGTAGGGGGTGGGCGAGCAAAGCGAGCAGGCAGCAAAGCCCTCTAGTATTTTATAATATTAACATTAATATGTTGTTTTTATGTCGCATATTCAGGAGGCCCAATGCACAGTTTCATAAAACCCTAATTGGCTGCTTGTTTCTGTTTTACTTTTTTTTTTTAGATGGAAGCTTCTTATGTGTCTGTTGTCCTATTCACTGGAAGAGCCTGGGATGCAATTACAGACCCCTTAATTGGATATTTAGTGAGCAAAAGTAAGAAGACAAGATTTGGAAAGCTCATTCCATGGTGGGTACAATAAAATAAGATTCTTAAACTGTTGTAATCCTGACCTGTACAGTTTTAGAAATTTGAAAGAAAACCCCACATAGATGCTGGGAGAACATTATAATTATAAGTCACACAGTCCAGAGGGTCAGCAAAGCCATAGTATCCAGGATTTGAACTTCTGACAATGAAAATTCATATCATTGTCCATCAGGCATATGTTCTTCAGGACTCTACCACTTCATCAGGATCGGACAAACTGGAAACGAAAAATTAAATAATTTTCACAACTCAAAACACCTCATAAGTTCTTACTCAGATAGGGGGATTCAGAAAAAAACTACCAGAAATACAAGATTTGGAGAACACTTCTTGGGCAATGCGTCTACAATTAAAAATGAGGGACATCGCCACTGTTTAAAGAGCACTAAGTAGTTAATAAATTCTGCCGTACCCATTAACCACATACATTAATTAATCTCAGCTTGTTTAACACCACATAGCCTGAGGAGCTTAATACAATGTAATAAATTGAAACAACCCCCAAAGTTACACAACAGAGCTCATAAAATATATACTTTTCTAGCACCTTCAACACAATCCAACCTCTGCTCCTTCGGGACAAGCTGACAGAGATGGGAGTAGATTCATACCTGGTGGCATGGATCGTGGACTATCTTAAAGACAGACCTCAGTATGTGCGTCTTGGGAACTGCACGTCTGATGTTGTGGTCAGCAACACAGGAGCGCCGCAGGGGACTGTACTTTCTCCGGTCCTGTTCAGCCTATATACATTGGACTTCCAGCACAACTCGGAGTCCTGCCACATGCAAAAGTTCACTGATGACACTGCTATCGTGGGCTGTATCAGGAGTGGGCAGGAGGAGTATAGGGACCTAATCAATGACTTTGTTATATGGTGCGACTCAAACCACCTACACCTGAACACCAGCAAAACCAAGGAGCTGGTGGTGGATTTTAGGAGGACCAGGCCCCTCATGGACCCCATGATCATCAGAGGTGACTGTGTGCAGAGGGTGCAGACCTATAAATACCTGGGAGTGCAACTGGATGATAAATTAGACTGGACTGCCAATACTGATGCTCTATGTAAGAAAGGACAGAGCCGGTTATACTTCCTTAGAAGGCTGGCGTCCTTCAACATCTGCAATAAGATGCTGCAGATGTTCTATCAGACGGTTGTGGCGAGCGCCCTCTTCTACGTGGTGGTGTGCGGGGGAGGCAGCATAAAGAAGAAAGACGCCTCACGCCTGGACAAACTGGTGAAGAGCAGGCTCTATTGTTGGCATGGAGCTGGACAGTTTAACATCTGTGGCAGAGCGACGGGCGCTGAGCAGGCTCCTGTCAATCATGGAGAATCCACTGCATCCACTGAACAGGATGATCTCCAGACAGAGGAGCAGCTTCAGCGACAGACTGCTGTCACTGTCCTGCTCCACTGACAGACTGAGGAGATCGTTCCTCCCACACACTATGTGACTCTTCAATTCCACCAGGGGGGGTGAACGTTAACATTATACAAAGTTATTGTCTGTTATACCTGCATTATTATCAATCTTTAATTTAATATTGTTTTTTTTTTTTTTTTTTTTTTTTTGTATCAGTATGCTGCTGCTGGAGAATGTGAATTTCCCCTTGGGATTAATAAAGTATCTATCTATCTATCTATCTATCTATCTATCTATCTATCTATCTATCTATCTATCTATCTATCTATCTATCTATCTATCTATCTATCTATCTATCTATCTATCTATCTATCTATCTATCTATCTATCTATCTATCTATCTATCTATCTATCTATCTATCTATGTAAAAGCTGCTGTATATGTATATAATCCCTCTATATTGATCTCAAAAGGTGATGCTGCTTTCCCTTTTGTATTCTTTAATGTGTATCCTTTGTCAGAATGCCTCAAATCTCATTGTTTATAAGGTATTGTACTTTAGAACTTCTCTCCACCTTCCCTTCTACATAACCTCAGGCAATTACATAATTGCATAATCCATCCATCCATTGTCCAACCCGCTATATCCTAACTACAGGGTCACGGGGGTCTGCTGGAGTCAATCCCAGCCAACACAGGGCACAAGGCAGGAAACAAACCCCGGACAGGGTGCCAGCCCACCGCAGGGTCGTATATTCCCTCCAGCCCTAAACTAAACAGCTTTAATTATGTGACACTGGCATTGCACGCTGCCTACCTGACTTAAGTCGTATTCTTTTTGCTTCCTCCCTCACAGAGATTTCTCTCGATTATTTCCTGTTAACAGACTTGTGACTGGTTACTTAGTGTCTGACTGCTTCTGCTGTGCTATGCCTGCCACTGCCAACCCCAATGGCGAGATGCCACTTCTCTTGCACAGGCCATCGAGCTTCACGCACGCCCTTCACCTACAACGAGCTTTACTCAAGGGCAGCTGAAAAAACAGCAATAAATCCTTCTAAATGAAAAAAAAAGCTGTAAAAAGTACAGCCCAGGCCCTTAGTGACAACCACAAATGAGTTTTAAAACCAAACGCAGCCTAATAATAATGTTTTGCATAGAAATAACACAAGGCACTCTGCTCTCAATACCGTTTTCCTGACTAACAAGAATGATGACAGCAGGCGGTACACACCCTGGACACAGAAAGACGCATGTTTGCATATGTTGAACAGCTTTGCTCACAAAATTATTTTTTCCCATGCAAATCAGGTGTGGATGTATCACTTCCCGAACCTTCCACCATTACCTACAATGAGGCTATACTGCACTGCATCTCTGTTGGTAATGGGAGTGCGTCCAGTCTGTACCAGTAGTGCCTTACAATAACAACAACAACATTTATTTTTATAGCACATTTTCATACAAATGATGGAGCTCAAAATGCTTTACATGATGAAGAAAGAGAAAAAAGACAAAATAAATAAGAATTAAAATAAGGGAACACTAATTAACATAGAATAAAAATAAGATCCAATGGCCAGGGGGGACAGAAAAAACTCCAGATGGCTGGAGAAAAAAATAAAATCTGCAAGGGTTCCAGGCCACGAGACCGCCCAGCCCCCTCTGGGCATTCTACCTAACAAAAATGAAATAGTCCTCTTTGTAGTTAGGGTTCTCACGGAGTCACTTGATGCTGATGGTCATACAGACTTCTGGCTTTTAATCCATCCATCATTTTTGGAACATCATGGTACTTAGAGTAAAGGACACCAGAAAAGGAAACAGAAGAGAGAGTAGGGGTTAGTACAGATTTTAGAGCCACCATGAATAGATATTATAATGAATTGGATATACAGAGTATCAGGATCAAATTACAGTGAAGTTATGAGAAGGCCATGTTAAAGTAATGTGTTTTCAGCAGTGTTTTAAAGTGCTCCACTGTATCAGCCTGGCGAATTCCTACTGGCAGGCTATTCCAGATTTTAGGTGCATAACAGCAGAAGGCCCCCCGCCTCACCGCTTCTTTTAAGTTTTGCTCTTGGAATTCTAAGGAGACACTCAGTTGAGGATCTGAGGTTACAATTTGGAATATAAGGTGTCAGACATTCCGATATATAAGATGGGGCGAGATTATTTAAGGCTTTATAAACCATAAGCAAAATTTTAAAGTCAATCCTGAATGACACAGGTAACCAGTGTAGTGACATCAAAACTGGAGAGATGTGCTCAGATTTTCTTTTCCTAGTTAGGATCCTAGCAGCTGCATTCTGCACTAGTTGCAAATGATTTATGTCTTTTTTGGGTAGTCCTGAGAGGAGTGCGTTACAGTAATCTAGACGACTGAAAACAAACACGTGAACTAATTTCTCAGCATCTTTCAATGATATAAGAGGTCTAACTTTTGCTATGTTTCTTAAGTGAAAAAATGCTGTCCTAGTGATCTGATTAATATGCGATTTAAAATTTAGATTACAGTCAACAGTTACCCCTAAGCTTTTTACCTCCGTTTTGACTTTTAATCCTAATGCTTCCAGTTTATTTCTAAAAGCCTCATTGTATCCATTATTGCCAATCACTAAGATTTCAGTTTTCTCTTTATTTAGCTTGAGAAAGTTACTATTCATCCATTCTGATATACAAGTTAGACATTGTGTTAGTGAATCAAGAGAATCGGGGTCATCAGGTGCAATTGATAAATACAGCTGTGTGTCATCAGCATAGCTGTGGTAGCTCACGTTGTGCCCTGAGATAATCTGACCTAACGGAAGCATGTAGATTGAGAAGAGCAGCGGACCCAGGATAGATAGATCTACATGAAAGGCACTATATGATAGATAGATAGATAGATAGATAGATAGATAGATAGATAGATAGATAGATAGATAGATAGATAGATAGATAGATAGATAGATAGATAGATAGATAGATAGATAGATAGATAGATAGATAGATAGATACTTTATTAATCCCAAGGGGAAATTCACATACTCCAGAAGCAGCGTACTGATAAAGAAAATATTAAATTAAAGAGTGATAAAAATGCAGGTATACAGACAGACAATAACTTTGTATAATGTTAACGTTTACCGCCCCCCCCGGGTGGAATTGAAGAGTTGCATAGTGTGGGGGAGGAACGATCTCCTCAGTCTGTCAGTGGAGCAGGACGGTGACAGCAGTCTGTCGCTGAAGCTGCTCTTCTGTCTGGAGATGATCCTGTTCAGTGGATCTAGTGGATTCTCCATGATTGACAGGAGTCTGCTCAGCGCCCGTCGCTCTGCCACAGATGTCAAACTGTCCAGCTCCGTGCCTACAATAGAGCCTGCTTTCCTCACCAGTTTGTCCAGGCGTGAGGCGTCCCTCTTCTTTATGCTGCCTCCCCAGCACACCACTGCGTAGAAGAGGGCGCTCGCCACAACCGTCTGATAGAACATCTGCAGCATCTTACTGCAGATGTTGAAGGACACCAGCCTTCTAAGGAAGTATAGTCGGCTCTGTCCTCTCTTGCACAGAGCATCAGTATTGGCAGTCCAGTCCAATTTATCATATGAATACCATGAATAATAATGATAATTAATTGAATATACAAAGCATCAGGATTAAACTAAGATGAAGTTATAAGAAAGCCATTTTAAAGTAATGTGTTTTCAGCAGTTTTTTTAAACAGCTCTGATATTCTCAAATAATGAATGGACGTCAATCCTAGACAGAACAAAGTCTCCTTCATTTTGTGTGAGACGCTCTCTATGGTTTTGTTTCGTGATGGGTGACCAATCAGGTAATGAGATGTTGGGCTGTGCAGGATCAATTTAGTGTAGAACTACGTTAAGAGCGTGTACAAATCAGAGAGCGAATTGAGTCTGCATTTTAGGAAAAAACAGAGTTTTTGCCCATCCATAATGGTATCCAGTTCTGGAGAGCATTTTAAGAAGCCGTGGTTCTTTCACGGAAACCGAAAATGCGGTGGTTAGTCTGGATGAAATTTGAAGGCTAATGACTGTGTCTGTAAATTAAACTGTAATAATGTGGACGGCGCCTTAGTTTAGCTTTGAATTTGAGGCTTGTCAGCAACTCCTTTGTTGTCTCCTTTATTGTCTTCAGAGGCGTGACCATAGGGGTGCTGGGGTGGGCACTGCCCCCCCAGAGATAAGCCGTGCCCACCCTGCGAAATGCTCTGTCTGTCCAATGAAAACTCTGGAGAAGAATAACATTTGATTTTCAAAACTGAGTTGCTTTCCAAATGTCCCCTTTGAATTTGCGAAGTATCCGTCAGTGTCTCCTCCACTAGACAGGCACCGTGCTGCTCACAGTTCAGTTCGCCTCACATTTTGCAGTACGTTTTGATCCTGTTGACCGCATTCTTTAATTAAAACAGCGTATACGTTCCATTCTTCTTTTATTTTCTGGTTGGTAGCACCAAAGGCTATGCATAGGTGGCTTATTAAAAAGCAGACATCTTCAACCTCTGTCCCTTCGCAAGCTGCTGGCTCCACGGTTGAGCCCAGCGCCGCTGCTACCAACACGGAGTACAGCGCACCCACGTCGGGAACTGAAACACCAAAAGATGTAGATAAGCCTACACAATCCTCCAGCTCTACGCCCGTGTCGGGTTCTCCAGACCTCTGCCTTCAACAAAATATACAGTCCGGTCTGCCTGACTTAAATATGGATAGCCCATCCCAGCCCATTTTAATTAATTATCCCAAGCGCGCATTCGGAAAGACACTCAGATGTTTTAGTGCAAGCTGGTATCAGTCTCGACCATAGCTTGAATATTCTGTTGTCCGTGATGGCAGCTTTTGCTTTACCTACCGCAAATTTAGTGTTTTTAATTCGGACCGCGAGGACATATTCACCAAACACGGCTACACTAATTGGAAAAAAGCTCTAGAAAAAGATGGTGGCGGCTTCCACAAACACAAGTCTGGTATCCCGCACGTCAGAGCCATGTCTGCATCACAGCACTCATCATTGGTGTGTCTTCAGCTGCATGTGAAAGCTCTTTCTCTACTTTGAACCGCATTCTCACTCCACTCCGCCGAACAATGCTGCATTCAAGGAAGAGAAATTTAGTCATTCTGGCACATGAGAAAAACATCACAGAAAATCTCGACATGAATGAATTTATTTCAGAATTTGCCAAGAGAACAGACTGGTCCTGTAGATAATATCCAGGTTAAACACTGGAAACTGATGTCCTATAGCCTCCCATGACTACAATAAGCCACGTTTCTGTTCTTGCTCTCATATGTTGTATACATTTGACTTTATTGATATTTACCTTGTAGATGTAGCGCTATATTTGTTCACAAAAAATAATAATACAAGTTCCATTGCCTCTGTTAATTTTATTGAACAATAGGTTATGATTTATGCCACAATTTTTGCTTTTATATATTATATAAAACTATACTGTTATTATTATTTGACCCCCCTACAAAAATGGGGATAGATGGATGGATGGATATTTTTTTGCCCCCCCAGACAAGCCAAATGCCCACCCACACATGATGTTCTGGTCACACCTCTGATTGTCTTCCTCTTTGATAGACCCCGATCTTCTGATTCTGATCTGTTGTCTAATTCCTTGTGTGGTAATGCCCTGACAGTAATATGATGGACATTTTATTTACATGGCACCTTTCTCCAAAACTTTAAAATAATTCTGTTAATACACATAGCTGTGAATGTAAAGTCAGCCCACTGGACAAGTTATTTACAGTAATTGTCACCCCAGTGCTAATGTCTGTGCAGTGCAGATTTAATAAACAGTGGCCTTTTCCTTAAAGGTTGTTTGCTTCATCCAAGTAACATTAATAACCAATAAATGTGGAGAAACTATAAGGTGCTCAGAAATGATTGTCTGTGTATTATCTAAAATGTTCTGATTTTTCTTTCTAGGGCCGTATTCACCATGCCATTTGGAGTCTGCGCTTATATCCTGCTTTGGTTCAGCCTCCCAGACAGTGTGAATTCAGGCTTGAAATTCTTTTGGCACTTTATGATGTACTGTCTCTTCCAGACCTTCATGACTGTGAGTCTATTAAACACTCTTTTTTTGCAGCATTGATATTGTGAGATTATGTTAATTGGGAGAATAAATTAAAAGTATTATAAGAAAATAATAATTTTTAAGATGGGAAATAAATAGCCTCAACACACAGAAAAAGGTTTGGGGAAGCCACCCGTATACTTGAGCCCTGGTTGCAAAATGCAGATAAAGTTGCAAAGATGTGTATAGGTTCAAGTCCAACATTCGGTTGACTAGAAACAGGAAGTGTGACGGGTTTTAAGTTGACTGCCAGGAAGTGACATCTTCAGGGCCGGAACTGGAAGTGACGTCTTCTGGACCGGAAACGGAAGCATGTATAATTTCCCATTTTTGATCTGTAGTGATAACAGAGAAAGGATTATCGTGCCCCGCCACCGCCTGGCCTGGTGTGGAATTACCTTCAGTTGGTCCTTTTAGCTACCTCTTAATCGCACGTGTGAGACAAAGAGTATCAACAGTTTTGTTCTGTTGCTGAGAACATGTTCTTTCGAAAAGCAGCAGACTAGGAAACTCCTCATGATGCCACCTTTCCATTAACTAAGAACCAGAATGAGACAGAGAGCCTAATTCAGGGTGTTTGGTGATTACAATGATCATAAGAAATGTAACCGCTGGATACTTGGAAATGTACCCTGTGGAGGACTTAGGGGTCACATACTTATTTAGGGGTAATATAGTTACCGTATACAGTTAGGTCCATAAATATTTGGACAGAGACAACTTTATTTTCTAATTTTGGTTCTGTACATTACCACAATGAATTTTAAATGAAACAACTCAGATGCAGTTGAAGTGCAGACTTTCAGCTTTAATTCAGTGGGGTGAACAAAACGATTGCATAAAAATGTGAGGCAACTAAAGTATTTTTTGAACACAATCCCTTCATTTCAGGGGCTCAAAAGTAATTGGACAATTGACTCAAAGGCTATTTCATGGGCAGGTGTGTGCAAGTCCGTCGTTATGTCATTATCAATCAAGCAGATAAAAGGCCTGGAGTTGATTTGAGGTGTGGTGCTTGCATGTGGAAGATTTTGCTGTGAACAGACAACATGTGGTCAAAGGAGCTCTACATGCAGGTGAAAGAAGCCATCCTTAAGCTGCGAAAACAGAAAAAACCCATCTGAGAAATTGCTACAATATTACGAGTGGCAAAATCTACAGTTTGGTACATCCTGAGAAAGAAAGCAAGCACTGGAGAACTCAGCAACGCAAAAAGACCTGGACGTCCATGGCAGACAACAGTAGTGGATGATCACAGAATCATTTCCATGGTGAAGAGAAACCCCTTCACAACAGCCAACCAAGTGAACAACACTCTCCAGGGGGTCGGCGTATCGATATCCAAGTCTACCATAAAGAGAAGACTGCATGAAAGTAAATACAGAGGGTGCACTGCAAGGTGCAAGCCACTCATAAGCCTCAAGAACAGAAAGGCTAGATTGGACTTTGCTAAAGAACATCTAGAAAAGCCAGCACAGTTCTGGAAAAACATTCTTTGGACAGATGAAACCAAGATCAACCTCTACCAGAATGACGGCAAGAAAAAAGTATGGAGAAGGTGTGGAACAGCTCATTATCCAAAGCATAGCACACCATCTGTAAAACACGGTGGAGACAGTGTGATAGCTTGGGCGTGCATGGCTGCCAGTGGCACTGGGACACTAGTGTTTATTGATGATGTGACACAGGACAGAAGCAGCCGAATGAATTCTGAGGTGTTCAGAGACATACTGTCTGCTCAAATCCAGCTAAATACAGCAGTCAAATTGATTGGGCGGTGTTTCATGATACAGATGGACAATGACCCAAAACATACAGCCAAAGCAACCCAGGAGTTTATTAAAGCAAAGAAGTGGAAAATTCTGGAATGGCCAAGTCAGTCACCTGATCTTAACGCAATTGAGCAGGCATTTCACTTGTTGAAGACTAAACTTCAGACAGAAAGGCCCACAAACAAACAACAACTGAAAGCCGCTGCAGTAAAGGCCTGGCAGAGCATTAAAAAGGAGGAAACCTAACATCTGGTGATGTCCAGGAGTTCAAGACTTCAGGTTGTCATTGCCAGCAAAGGGTTTTCAACCAAGTATTAGAAATGAACATTTGATTTCCAGTTATTTATTTCGTCCAATTACTTTTGAGCCCCTGAAATGAAGGGATTGTGTTAAAAAAATACTTTAGTTGCTTCACATTTTTATGCAATCGTTTTGTTCTCCCCACTGAATTAAAGCTGAAAGTCTGCACTTCAACTGCATCTGAGTTGTTTCATTTAAAATTCATTGTGGTAATGTACAGAACCAAAATTAGAAAATAAAGTTGTCTCTGTCCAAATATTTATGGACCTAACGGTATATTCACGTATAAGTCAGGTCTTGAAACCTGAAAAATCTTATCATAAAATCAGACCCCGACTTATACGTCCGTTTATAAATGTGACACTTAATTTTTTTTTCAAGTGTCAGTTTCTCAGACACATCGAATTTTGTTGCAGCAGCCCAGTTACCAATTTCTTTTGCTACTTCAATGACGTTTAATTTAAAACCAGCTTTATATTTTCTTCTGATCGTAGATAAAGGATGCTCTTACGATAAAGGTGTATGAGGGTGTGAGATACAAAAAAAAAACAAAACAGTACAAACGTCGCTTCGGAATAGTTTGGATATTACCGTGTGGACATGTAGCCACAATACATAGAAAAAAAAAGGCCGTGTGCTCCATGGTTACTCTCTCAGGTGGGCCGTTAGCATATCATAATCTCTTGGACCAATAGTGTGAGTTTTCCGCATTCGACTTATATGACCGACATTATAAAATATCGGAAATTATACAGTAAAATCAGGCCCCAACTTATACCTAATGTAGGGTGCATTGATACCGTCTTTTTCCGAAAATAAGACACTGTCTTACTTTCTTTTTTGGTCCAAAATACGCACTAGGGCTTATTTTCAGGGGAGGACAAAAATAAAAGTATATTTATATATTTTTATTTAATATTTATTTATTTTACACAGAATACAGAAATTAAAATTGATTCAATTACAGTCATGTCATCTTCTTCTGGAACATCGTCATAAATCAAGATTTACACCCCTGGAGTCTTCCACAATTCCCTTTTTGTACTCGACGGAATAGCTCTTTCGTTTTGTACTCATTTTAACTGCGGTTAAAAATTATTCACTTTATAAAAAATAAAATTACGTATGAGGAAATAATCAGACTTACAAGACTGAAATGAACAAACACTGTATCTGCACTGTCGCTCAATGTAGACTGCTGCCTTAACGAACAATTATTTATAGTGTGCGCCAACGACGCGTTCTGTCGCATTCCGCATATGCATGCCCCCCTCCACCCCCTCCCCACCTCATTCGACCATACTCTGCGATACGCGCGACGCAGTACAACACAGCAGAGCAGAGCGGACACAATATTTATGTATTCATGCTGCCTTATGTTGTATTTTTAAGATAAATTCCAAGAATTAATTTGAAACGAACTGTAGAGGTAAACAATGAATTTCTCGGAATATTTTATTTCAAACATTTCTCTGAAATACGAGTATTAGGGAAGCTAAACATACTTAATAAATCAACAGCATTTTTTAACGAATTCTTTTTTTCACATTATTTTAACTAGGGCTTATTTTCGGGGGAGGGCTTATATTACAAAAAGTTCCGAAAATCTCGATAGGGCTTATTTTCGGGGGATGTCTTAATTTCGGAAAAAGACGGTATTTGCTCATTTCCATTTTATTCTAATTAAATATGAAACATTGCATCTTTGGGGCGGCACTGCTGCCTCACAGTAAGCTGACCAGGGTTTGCATCCTCACAGTGTGGAGTTTGCCTGTTCTCCCCATGTCTGTGTGGAGGTCCTCCAGGTGCTTTAGTTTCCTCCCACATTCCAAAGACATGCATATTAGGTGAATTGGCGATCCTAAATTGGCTCTGCTGTTTGCCCTGCGATGGACTGGAACCCTGTTCAGGGTTTGTTCCTGCCTTGTGTTTTATGATGCCTGGGATAGGCTCCAGTAGACCCCCACGACCATGTTCAGGACTAAGCGGGTTAGAAAATGGCCGACTGACTTAGCATTTTAATGGCAAAATTCTTACTTAGCATCCCAGAAAGGAAAGTTATCTAATATTTTAAAAACAATATTGGAAAGTCTTTGTTAACCATGTTATTAATAATATATTATTTTTTCCTTGTCAGTGTTATCATGTACCATATACAGCACTGAACATGTTCCTGGGAGGAAACCAGAAAGAGAGAGACTCTGCTACAGCATATAGTAAGATAGAATAATTAGATCTTTTCTACTGTAAGTACATATTTTAGGCATTCAGCAACTAAATAAATACAAATTGGACTTTTGTGTTTAATGGATTGAATCATTCAAATTAAACGAATGCACCACTAGACAGAACTTTCCCTGACCTGACTTAACAGGACACAATCAGTCTGGCTTAAGAACCGTCATGTTAGATCCAAGCGTCAGGGTCCGCATCCCAGTAAGACACAGTTGACATGCCTCTACAAAAACAAGTAGCTCTTGTTAATTAATTTTCTTATGAACTAGTAAACATACAAATACGTATGCAATGGATTACAAATAGAAAATCTGCAAAAAATGAATGTTTTTCTAAAATAAATGTAATCTTATACAGTAAACAGATATATTTCTGGGTAACAGTGAAGCTGTGCTATCACAAATCTGATATAGTTTTTTATGTTTGTGTCTTGCAAATGTAATTTGTGATAGACAGGGGAGCGTGGAAGAGAGGTGAAGAAAAGAGTGCAGGCAGGGTGGAGAGGGTGGAGAAGAGTGTCAGGAGTGATTTGTGACAGACGGGTATCAGCAAGAGTGAAAGGGAAGGTCTACAGGACGGTAGTGATATCAGGTATGTTATATGGGTTGGAGACGGTGGCACTGACCAGAAAGCAGGAGACAGAGCTGGAGGTGGCAGAGTTAAAGATGCTAAGATTTGCATTGGGTGTGACGAGGACGGATAGGATTAGAAATGAGGACATTAGAGGGTCAGCTCAGGTTGGACGGTTTGGAGACAAAATCAGAGAGGCGAAATTGCGTTGGTTTGGACATCTGCAGAGGAGAGATGCTGGCTATATTGAGAGAAGGGTGCTAAAGATAGAGCTGCCAGAAAAGTGGAAGGCCTAAGAGAAGGTTTATGTATGTGCTGAGAAAGGACATGTAGGTGATGGGTGTAACAGAGCAAGATGAAGAAGATAATAAGATATGGAAGAAGATGATCTGCTGTTGCGACCCCTAACAGGAGCAGCCGAAAGAAGAAGAAGAAGAAGTCTTGCAAATGTAATGTTTATAGGATGGATTTGTGAAATTGTAGGAAATATTTTCAGTTAAATATTTATTTTTGTGAAGCACAGTGGTTTGCTAGCTAGTGCAGCTGTCCCATACATGAAGGAGTTTGGGAATAAACTCAAAATCCAACCAACAGTTACGTTCCTGTTTTTTGATATTTTATAGAAAGTTACCAAAGCCATCTAGGGTTAGGGTTAGGGTTAGGGTTAGGGTTAGGAATGTGTATCATGTAATTCTTTTTTTTTACTGTTAGCATGTTAGATTGTCATCTAATGAGCCATGTGGCTCATTGGCACTGGCTTCTAGATTAATTGGGCTGGAGATTATATAACTTGCTTTTTGTATCTTGTATCATATTTTATATCAAACGCCATATACAGTCTCTGAGTAGCATTTTGATTCAACATTTGCAAGTCACCATTTACCATTAGAATTAATATTTACCATATGTTGATTCTCCTCAACACATCTTAAGTAATTTTCCTTCCTTCATTAGATCCACGGTTTTCAAACTGTGGTACGCGTACCACTGGTGGTACTTCAAGTCATGCCAAGTGGTACTCGTGTGGTCCTTTATTTTCCACGAATCGATGTTGCTAGAATGCCAATATGTTGCATATAATCATATATACTATAGGTATACTACTGTAAATGCGTGGAAGACTCCAAGCTGGCTTTTATTAGCGCAGGCACCCATTTCCTTAATTAGTTTAATATCACTTTAACGTCATAATTATAGTCATTATAGTGATTATAGTGACTTTTTCTTCAAAACAACACGGGCGTAAATTAACGATTCATTGACAGTGGTACTTCAGTTTACTGGTCCTCGGGGAGTGGTACTTGTTTAAAAAAGTTTGAAAACCGTGGCATTAGATGACTTGGGTTTTTCGGGATAATACATCCTCACCCAGTTGAAACAGATACAAGGATCAGACTTTTGTTTGTATGTAGTTAGCACTGACTCTTTATAGTTCTCCTCCTTTAATACTCTCTCTGCCACTTTTCTTATTTTGTGGATGGTTCACCTTCTCTATTCTTCTGCAATCTCTATAAAGTTAGCTGTAAAACCTTTGCATCTGTGCTCAACTGGCATGCCCCTAGCTTTCTTCTGTCTGTCACCTGCTTGATCCGTACACCTGAAAATGTCTTTTCAAAATCCTCCACTTAACGATTTTCCAAAGAAACATTAGTCTCCAGTAAGATAACTCGTCTGGTGGTCTCTGAAAGCAGTGAAATATCTTGTCTCTGGACAGTGCATGCAATGTGCCCAGAACAAAGGAGCCTTTTCTCCAGATCAGTCAATAGATACCAATACTTTCAGAAGCAAATTTTAAATAAAATTTTAAAATATGTTGGAACTCATTAGTACCATAGATTAAAATATTAGTTAAAATTATGCTGATCTGGATTGACAACCCCTAGCACACTGCACCTTCATGGCATCAGCCATCCTAATACAATATCTCTCTTTACTTGTTTGGTAGAAGAACCCTTCTTGTCCTGTTTCTGAAAACCTCAAAACCATTCTTACAAAGTCATAAATGTCCATAGCTATAGCCTGTGCCATGTCACATTTTGTGCTTTCTTTCCTGCAGGAATGGCTGTGGAGATGTTTGGGACGCTTGCAGGCTGTGTCATCCAAGGGCAGATTGTAGGAGTGTACCATGCCAAGACAGCTCAGAAATGCAGCGAACACAATTTCACAGTGTTTAACAGCTCATCCACGCTGGCTGAATCCGTCATTGCTATGGTCAGTTGCCACTCATGTTCTCTAGCCATAGTTTTCTGTGTTTGCATGATAAGTTGAAGCAGCATTACTCTTAAATTTACTTTTAAATGAATGTCATTGCTGATCAATCTCTCCATTAAGAGGTAGGTACCAACCTAGGCTTGACATTTGGTTTCTGGCCTCTTCACCATCACTCCAGTACATTAGTTGAATGAGAGCAGTAAGCATTCCACAATTTAAAAAGCAGTTGAAGATGGCTTTAGCACACTTTTTCAATCTTCATCTCTTTTTTACTTAGTTTATAAGGTGAAAAAAAAATAGTTTTATGCAGTAGCATACATTTTGTAAATCGTGTCACAAGCAGCTGGGGGACAGACCCAGCCGGGGACGCCTGGAAGGACCGGGAGGTGGCGTATTCGTCCTCCAGGCCACGAGGGGGCAACCGCCCTGGATCTGGAGAGGACCACGGGAGAGGAGCAAGAAGGCTCAAGCCCGTTGGGACCTGTGGCCACCGCCAGGGGGCGCCCCGAGCCTCAGAGAGCCCGGGAGACATTCACTTCCGCCACACCCGGGAAGATGGAAGAAGAGCCTTCCAGGGATGCCCGGAGTGTTTCTGGGTGCAAGAGCAGCACTTCCGCCACAACAGGAAGTGCTGCCGGAAGAACATCGTCAAGCACCTGGAGCACATCCGTGTGAGAATAAAAGGGGCCGCCTCCCTACAATCAGAGAGCTAGAGTCGGGAGTGGGAGCAGGATGAAGCTCCCGTGAAGAGAGGAAAGGCGGCCCACGGACATTAAAAGAGAGGCCCATTTTAAAGGTGGTTAGTGCTGGGAAGCACTGTGTGTTGTGTAAGGAGAAAATAAAAGTGTCCTTTTGGATAAAGATGTGGTGTCAGTCTGGTGGTGATCGGGCATGTCTCACAATGGTTATAATTTTCAGTCAGTCAGTCAGTTATTTTCTAACCAGCTTTGTCCTCAGCTGGGCTGTAGGGGACTACTGGAGCCCATGCCAGCTAGCACAGGGCACACTGGACAAGGTGACAGTCCATCACAAGGCGAACACACACAGACACACCCCAACCACACACTAGAGCTGATTTAGTGTCACCAATTCACCTAATATGTATGTCCTCTGACTATGGGAGTAAACTAGAGCACCCAGAAGAAACCCACACAGACACAGAGAGAACATGCACACTCCACACAGGGAGCCTAGAAACCCAGTTCGCCATACTGTGAGGCAGCAGCACTACCACTGTGCCACCTCTAAAATGCAGTATTTCAGATTATAGATACAGATATCAAGTGTACCCCACATTGGGTACCATTTTCACAAAGTTGACATGTTGGTTAAATGGGACTGAAAATCCAAAGAACAGGCTGAAGGTTCCATTGGATTGTGGGAGAAAACCGGCGCAGACATGGGGAGAACATGCGAACTCCACGCAGAGATGATCCAGGACAAGAACCCTGGTCTCCTTACTGCAAGGTGGCAGCGTTACCACTGCGCCACCCTTATCATTTTTCAAAGCAGTTATATTTTCTTCTGCAACACAGTATGCTTCATTAAACAGAATGTGCAATATGGGATCACTACCAAAAGAAGGAAAGTTTACTGTAGCAACTGTTCAACTCAAATAGAATTTCAAAGGTCATTTTTTTGCAGTTATTCTAATACGTAGGAAGAGAGTAACCTTTTTATACACAGCAGCACATTAATAAGTTTACCTGTTTCTTAAATGTGGTGTGAGACACACAATTCCAAACATTATCATTTTAATTAAGATAAAATATGTAAAAATGAAGATTGTTATTATTAGTGTTTATTTCAAAACATTCCTAATTGTGCACACTTAAAAATAACAGTTCTTTAATGACACTTTGTGGCCATTTGCTTGATTGTGTGGTTCCTCATAGAACTACAGTATTACATGACAAAGCACCATTTCATTCTGGTAATGATTCTCCGCATATGAAGTTGGTTCTTTGTGCGTCGATCTCAGGGTGCCTCGAAGAACTTGCTTTTCATTATAATTAATTACTAGGGGGCTCTGCCCCCTGCTCACTTTACTTGCCAACCCCCGTGCGGGCCCTACGCCCTCGTCATTTCCCGGATCTGCTGCTTGCGACGAATCATGCTGTGCTTTTGGATAAACACGAGTATCAACTCTGTCTTTGATATCTCCGTCTTGCTAAACTATTATTGCTGATAATTCGTCACATGTTGGTTTATTATATACAGTATGCGAGTGTGATCTTTCGGATTCATATAGAAATCCAAGAAAACTTCTTTGTCTGTGTTTTTCAGATAAATATCATCTAAAGTGCGATACTTTTGGACGTCCATTATTGGCTGTAGAATTTCTAATACGCCCGATCATTTAACTCTTTCGATTCTATGTTGCATCGCTTCTCCGTGATCATAAATATAAACCTGACCGAATTGTGGTTTCTTTGAAATTAAACATGTAATCTGTCATATCACCTATGTCCATATATTCAATCTCTTTTCGCTGTTCTGTTATTTCACCAAGTAATAATTTCCGTTTGTTAGCGCTAATGCGATCTTTACTATCAGTTTTTTGAGACTTTCGAATTTTAGAACTTTCATAATCTCAAACCAACGTTTTTGAACCTCTTTATGACATTCTACTTTGTCTTCCACTCTTTGTCTTTTCTTCTTCTACTGTTTATCTTTTATTTCTGCCCCTGCTTGGACGTGTTAGGTTTTCAATTCTTCTCTTGGCACAATGTCTCGTCTCGCTGGATGTGAAATGATCTCTCTGAAAAAGTATCGTCTCGTCCCAAGATTTTTTTATATAATAGAGAAATACTATTCATAATGTATAAATCTTTTATAAATATACATGCAATATTATTAGTAGGATAATGGTATAAGAGAGAGATTTCAGTCCAATGTTACTGTAAATTAAAAATGAGAACTGAGTGCAAACTTGCAAGAACTGGATTTATACTATGCATGTTGGACATTCAGCATTTCAAATGCTCCATTATCCTGGCTATCTGTGAGCTCTGTGGTGCTCTTAAGAGATTTTCCTTTGCTAGGAGACTATTAAAAAATAATGTCTCTTTAATGGCACTTTATGGTTCTTTACTGGGATGTGTGATTCCTTGTAGATCCATTGCTTGTCATCTTTTGCGTATGTGCCTTGAAAAACTTCCTAATATGTAGTAAAAAAATGGAAATCTTTAATGTAGGGATCCTCAATCACGGTCCTGGAGGGCCACAGCGGCTACATGTTTTCATTTCATTCATTCGGTCCTGTTCAGCCTATATACATCGGACTTCCAATACAACTCGGAGTCCTGCCATGTGCAAAAGTTCTCTGATGACACTGCTATCGTGGGCTGCATCAGGAATGGGCTGGAGGATGAGTACAGGGACCTAATCAATGACTTTGTTAAATGGTGCGACTCAAACCACCTACACCTGAACACCAGCAAAACCAAGGAGCTGGTGGTGGATTTTAGGAGGCCCAGACCCCTCATGGACCCCGTGATCATCAAAGGTGACTGTGTGCAGATGGTGCAGACCTATAAATATCTGAGAGTGCAGCTGGATGATAAATTAGACTGGACAGCCAATACTGATGCGCTGTGCAAGAAAGGACAGAGCCGGTTATACTTCCTTAGAAGGCTGGCGTCCTTCAACATCTGCAATAAGATGCTGTAGATGTTCTATCAGACAGTTGTGGCGAGCGCCCTCTTCTACGCGGTGGTGTGCTGGGGAGGCAGCATTAAGAAGAAAGACGCCTCACGTCTGGACAAACTGGTGAGGAAGGCAAGCTCTATTGTTGGCATGGAGCTGGACAGTATAACATCTGTGGCAGAGCGAAGGGCGCTCAGCAGGCTCCTATCAATTATGGAGAATCCACTGCATCCACTTAATAGTGTCATCTCCAGACAGAAGAGCAGCTTCAGCGACAGACTGCTGTCACCGTCCTGCTCCACTGACAGATTGAGGAGATCGTTCCTCCCCCAAACTGTGCGACTCTTTTATTCCATCCCGGGGGTAAACGTTAACATTTAACATTATACAGTTATTGTCTGTTTTTCACCTGCATTATTATCATTCTTTAATTTAATATTATTTATTGTATCAGTATGCTGCTGCTGGAAAATGTGAATTTCCCATTGGGATTAATAAAGTATCTATCTATCTATCTATCTATCTATCTATCTATCTATCTATCTATCTATCTATCTATCTATCTATCTATCTATCTATCTATCTATCTATCTATCTATCTATCTATCTATCTATCTATCTATCTATTCCAGCCAGTGGGTCTGTATTAAAGGAGTGACATAACAAAGGAGTGACATAAATACCATATTAATGGAGTGACATTTTATTGGAGTGACAAATTATGATTAAAATTTTATTTAAAAAAAAACAAAAATGATAAAAATTATTAAAATTAACACAACTGAAAGTACGCTCGCCAAAAAAATCGTTGTCGCCTCACCTACCACTTGGATGGTTGTCACTCCTTTGAAATTTATATCTAAGGTTTCACTCCTTTGTTATGTCACACCTATGACATGTCACTCCTTTGAATAGGACCACAGCCAGTTTCCTTTTTAGAACTTTGTCCTCACCGATAGTGAAACTTTATTTAACACTATACTGTACCTTGTCAGCACTTTCATTCATCAAAGACAAATTAGTTACTAGAGGTCCTCATTTACAGTCCCGCAGGTCTGCTGTGGCTGCACGTTTTCACTTTAACCAATTTTTTAATTAGAAACAATTTATTTACTACTGAAGCTATGCGTTTTTTGGGTTTAGTTTTAGTTATCTTGCCTGTTACATACAATTCCGAACCTTTAATTTCCTCTTTTAGTTTGTAGCAGCTGCATTTAAGTTTTATTTGTTGCTTGTTTTCTTAACCAGACATTAGTTAACTCTTTCAGGGCTGATGTCGACTTTTGTCAATAGGAGGAGCTGACGATAATCGGTAATCAGCTGTAAACTGTGACAAAACCAACTGTTGTGTTTTAGTTAGACCCTCATTGGTAGAAGGAAAGTTCTCTTCATTGGTTTTGACCGAGATTTCCTGCGCTTCCGTGAGTAGCAAGGCACAGAGAATGGCAAAAATGGCACTGCCATCTGGCGAGAGATTAAAGTGAAAGCATAAAGCAAAATACTCCGTGGAGGACGTGTTGCCTGTTCTCTCTGAATTGGACTAAGACTTGTTGGACACTGATTTTGACACAAGCAATCAAAAACGAATATGAGGTGTTGTAGCTTCAGCTGATTGGTCCCCAGCTAATTGTGGTGCTGAACAGGTTCATGTAGCTGACAGGCCTATGGCACTGTTTGCCTGGGAGGACTGTCACTTAACAATGATAAAAGGTAGAAACCAGATTGCAATGCACTGTGACTGTGACCGCTGCTGTTGCCTCGTGCAGTCACGTGAACGCAGCCTGGCAGCTTGTCTGCCACACATTCTTGGCAAACTGGCAGCCACAGCATGCAGCAACAGATGTTTTATGTTGATTTCTGTGTGAAGCCATTGCGCTTCAGAAAACTGTGTTTTTTGGAAAAAATATTCAGCCCTCAAAGAGTTAATAATGAAATGCAGATAACCAATAAACGAGAAGCTCCCCATCTAACATGCTTCCCTTTAAACCTGTGCAATGTGCACCATGAAGTATCTGTGTTACAAAAACGTTTAGAAATAAATGAGACGAGAATTGAAAGGAGCATTACGTTTAAATCTCTTATACACGGACAGAGAAGGAAACTCTACAATGCAATTAACTCTTTGAGGGCTGAATATTTTTTCCAAAAAACACAGTTTTCTGAAACGCAATGGCTTCACACAGAAATCAACATAAAACATCTGTTGCTGCATGCTGTGGCTGCCAGTTTGCCAAGAATGTGCGGCAGGCAAGCTGCCAGGCTGCATTCACGTGACTGCACGAGGCAACAGCAGCGGTCACAGTCACAGTGCATTGCAATCTGGTTTCTACCTCTTATCATTGTTAAGTGGCAGTCCTCCCAGGCGAACAGTGCCATAGGCATGTCAGCTACATGAACCTGTTCAGCACCACAATTAGCTGGGGACCAATCAGCTGAAGCTACAACACCTCATATTCGTTTTTGATTGCTTGTGTCAAAATCAGTGTCCAACAAGTCTTAGTCCAATTCAGAGAGAACAGGCAACACGTCCTCCACAGAGTATTTTGCTTTATGCTTTCACTTTAATCTCTCGCCAGATGGCAGTGCCATTTTTGCCATTCTCTGCGCCTTGCTACTCATGGAAGCGCAGGAAATCTCGGTCAAAATCAATGAAGAGAACTTTCCTTCTACCAATGAGTGTCCAACTAAAACACAACAGTTGGTTTTGTCACAGTTTACAGCTGATTACCGGTTATCGTCAGCTCCTCCTATTGACAAAAGTCGACATCAGCCCTGAAAGAGTTAAAAGTACTCTTGCATGAATGAAAGCACTAAGAGGTCAAATAGTTAAACAGCAACTTTCATTATCAGCAAGGGCTGAGTTCTATTTAGGAAACTGGATGGAAGGAAAACCTGCAGCCACTATGGCCCCCCAGGACCCCCGTTTGAACAAATAATAGGCTACCTAGCAGGCAGATTCAGAAAACCTGGACATAGCCTGTGCTGTTTTAGTCAGGAAGAGTCCATTTTAAAATTGGTGTTTTACAGATCTGTTACCATCTGTCCATAGTTATTTACTGTATGGAGCCGGTTACACATCTAAATAAATAAAAGGTCTTTCTGGAGCCTTCCTTCATCTGGATGGGTCTTTTGGAATCCAAAAGTGCTTCCCCTATGGCATCTCTCTGAAGAGCCACTCCAGCACCTTTATTTTTAAGTGTGTAGTATCCCGATTTTTCCTTAATGTCCTTTAGTCTTATGGAGGCTTTTTAAATTGAGCACTGCTTGACTGATGGTTACACTTTTGAATGTGTGCATTTGCCACTGTTTTTGGTTGAGTGTAGAGGACTTTGTTTAATTTGTCTTCTCCAGCTATTTTGGTTTAGCTTGATTGTACTCATTGGACTCTTTTAACGTTTGCATTGTGATTTTTTTTTTCTGAACAAGGTTTTCTTTTAACACATTTGCAAGCACACAGACAAAACTCTTATTGTGTATACCTGGTAGTAAAAATTCCAAAGGTTCTACTGATAATTTTGACTTCCTGGACTAATATTTTCATAAAAACATACTTGACGTTAGTTTATTCTTTTATTGTTTTTTGGTGTTTGCTTTTAACATGATTTCCTAAAAGAATCCTCCTGACTAAATCTACATTGCTTACATTTACCTCGCCCGCCTTCCTCTTTTGTGCTGTTCTCTATTTTTGTGTACTTTGCATTAATCCTGGATTTGTATTTTGAGTGAAATGTACTTTTTTCTACAGAGAAAGGCCTACATTTTTGCTGCACTTCTACTTGGAGGATTTTACGTTATCTGTGCAATAATACTGCTGGTGGGTGTAAAAGAGCAAGCAGGTAAGGCTTACACCTGCACCATTGACACAAGTAATGCAAGGCAAACTGGAGTTTTTCTTTGCCAGGCATGAATTCTGCAAATATTAAAAGTGTCAGGTATCAAATAATATCGTCTGTTTACTGGTAAATTACCTTGAGGGAGGTAGTCAGCCAATGTAAGGAGTGCAATGGTCAGCTGAAAAGTTTATTGCTCAAAGGTTGATCTTTGACGACTTGCGAGACTTAACAGAGATTCTCATTTATGCTTCATTTAAGAATTCACTTTGTCACAGATGTTTCTCCTAACATTTCTTAGTAGAAAGAGCTTTAGGCAAAAATCGGGAGTGGTCTCCCCTAGACTTTCTCGTATACTCAGATGTTGGGATGGATATTTGAGGAGTAAACCACAAGACAATTATTATATTTTTATATTACGTACATTAAATAATCATCAACAACAAATCAAATCAAATTAATAATATGTTGAACAATTATTATAAAAGTAAAGTTGAATAAATAGGACTCTGCAGCAGCATGAATAAAAGGTTAAGTACCGCTTCTGGTTAGTGGAAATAGCCCAAAAGTTGATAGAAATCTATGTTTTGTGCCTAATAGTTGTATGCAAAATTTGGTTGACCTAAGAGAAGGAGGACTCAAGTTATCGTGTTTACACACACATGCACAGACACTCACAGACACACAGACATAATTCAAAAAATGGTAGTTTTGGACTCATAGAGGTCTAAAACATCAAGATTCATCAAAATCTCGAAATTGAATTTTTGGAGGATTCCAATACTTTCCCTATACTTCGTATACAAAAAAGTCAGGGAGTTCTAAAACATTGAATTTTTCAACAATTACAATACTTTCCCTATACTTCATATACAGGAAAGTCAGGAAGTTCTAAAATGTTGAATTTTTTGACAATTACAATACTTTCCCTATACTTCGTATACAAGAAAGTCAGGGAGGTCTAAAACGTTGAATTTTTCGACAATTACAATACTTTCCCTTTACTTCGTATACAAGAAAGTCAGGGAGGTCTAAAACGTTGAATTTTTCTACAATTACAATACTTTCCCTATACTTCGTATACAAGAAAGTCAGGGAGTTCTACAACGTTGAATTTTTCTACAATTACAATACTTTCCCTATACTTCATATACAAGAAAGTCAGGAAGGTCTAAAACGTTGAATTTTTCCACAATTACAATACTTTCCCTATACTTCGTATACAAGAAAGTCAGGGAGTTCTAAAATGTTGAATTTTTTGATATTTACAATACTTTCCCTTTACTTCGTATACAAGAAAGTCAGGGAGGTCTAAAACGTTGAATTTTTCTACAATTACAATACTTTCCCTATACTTCGTATACAAGAAAGTCAGGGAGTTCTACAACGTTGAATTTTTCTACAATTACAATACTTTCCCTATACTTCATATACAAGAAAGTCAGGAAGGTCTAAAACGTTGAATTTTTCCACAATTACAATACTTTCCCTATACTTCGTATACAAGAAAGTCAGGGAGTTCTAAAATGTTGAATTTTTTGATATTTACAATACTTTCCCTTTACTTCGTATACAAGAAAGTCAGGGAGGTCTAAAACGTTGAATTTTTCTACAATTACAATACTTTCCCTATACTTCGTATACAAGAAAGTCAGGGAGTTCTACAACGTTGAATTTTTCTACAATTACAATACTTTCCCTATACTTCATATACAAGAAAGTCAGGGAGGTCTAAAACGTTGAATTTTTCGACAATTACAATACTTCCCCTATACTTCGTATACAAGAAAGTCAGGAAGGTCTAAAACGTTGAATTTTTCCACAATTACAATACTTTCCCTATACTTCTTATGCAAGAAAGTCAGGGAGTTCTAAAATGTTGAATTTTTTGATATTTACAATACTTTCCCTATACTTCGTATACGAGGAAGTAAAAAGAATCATAAGATACAACTGAAGTTAAAGGAGTCAGTTTACTTTGAAAAGCATGTTATTTTTTGTAAGATCTCTTTCTAGTCTTCTTTTAATAATTTTCATCACTTATTTTATTATTATTATTATTATTATTATTATTATTATTACACAATTTTATTCAACTTGCTGTCTCTGTTTGTCTGGGTCTTTGCAATCAGTTTCTTACCCACATTTACTGAATCAATTTCCTTCAAACTTTGCCTGCATGCTAATCTCTGGTGGCAATGCAATATTTCATTAGTTTTGACCCGGGATCTGTACGTGAAATACGTCAAATTTAAATTTTTCATTTCTTTATTACTCTTATACAGTATATGGTGCTTTTAGCCAACACACATATATATGAAAAATTTGCAGTTTTGGTCAAGTGGTTAGCATGTTGGATTTTCGATCAAACAGTTGAAGACTCAAGAACAATGTAGGCAAATTAATTAAAAAATAATAATTTTGATTAATTGATATTGAAGTTTTGTCAAGTTACTTCCATATAACAATTAAGCAGCATAGGTCAAGCATCTTGGACGTTCAATCAATTGGCCAAAGGTTCGAAACCAATGTACACAAACTACATTTTATTTTAATTTTACCAGTTTTTCATCATGTATGTACAAATTTGGCAAAATACTCTTTTCAGTGATTTGGCGATATTGGCTCAGTGGATAAAGTGTTGGGCTTTACTAAGAAAGATTGAAGGTTCGATTCTCCAATAGACAAACACACAAATTTACAGTATGATGTTTCACGGTAGGTAGGATTTTCTGAAATGAACCTGAATGAATGTTACGTTTCACTTTCCGATCGTACGTGTCGCTAAAGTCATCTCTGTCAAATTACCTTCACACCAAAGTCAAGGTTTTTATAATGTGCAGACAACTGTGTAGGTTTAGGGTGGCTAAAAAATATATATAAAAAAGATTTTTAAGTGACATGATTTTATTCAAAAATGCACTAAAAAGTAAAAAAAAAATTTTTCCTATCCTAAGATTTTCTTGGTCATAGGTCATAAAAATGTATTTAATTCATTTAAAATACATAGATTCTTACTCTTACAATTTGAAAATGTCTCCAATTATAGCCATTATCCTACATACTGTATTTTAATCAACTTTAATCCATCCATCCATTATCCAGCCCGCTATATGCTATCTACAGGGTCACAAGGGTCTGCTGGAGCCAATCCCAGCCAACACAGGGCGCAAGGCAGGAACAAACCCTGGGCAGGGCGCCAACCCATCGCAGGGTGCGCACACACACACACACACACACGCACACACACACCAAGCACACACCAGGGACAATTTAGGATCGCCAATCCACCTAACCTGCATGTCTTTGGACTGTGGGAGGAAACCCACGCAGACACAGGGAGGACATGCAAACTTCACGCAGGGAGGACCCGGGAAGCGAACCCAGGTCTCCTAAGTGCGAGGCAGCAGCGCTACCACTGTGCCACTGTGCCGTCCATCAACTTTTATATGATGCGTCATTTTCTTTCCATAGTTAAGATGGTTAGAAATTTCACTTTAACGAATCTGAAAACGAAAAAGAGCGCTGATTTCCTTTTTTTTTACTCAGTAGGAAGGCAAATGTGAACAGTTTCCATTGTTTGGATGACTTCAATATTGTTCAATGTTGTAACGAAATCTTTGCATTGTAGGTGTTCTTACTCCTTTGGGACAATCAAAGTTGCACTTCTTTTCTGGACTAAGATGTGTCATCACTCACAAAGCCTACCTGAGACTGATTTGTGGATTTCTTTTCTCGTCCTTGGCTTTCCAGGTTAGCATTCATTTTTCCAAATTTTATTCTTTGAGGACTTCTCTGTTTTCTCAGCCTGCAATGTTTTTAGGAAGATCTCTATTCAGACAGCGTTGATACCCTGGTTAAAGACAGGAGAGTGTAGGACAGGGGTGGTCAACCTAAGGCATGCGATGCCCTTTTCAGTGCAACCCAGATGATCGATAGTCACATGACTACAAAATTATTTGACATTTTTTATTCAAACCTAACTGTAGTAAAGTTTGTTAAATTACATCTGGTCTGTAGTGCCATCCAAGTTTATTATAGTACATATAAATTAATATAAAATAATGCTTAAGGACAGTATTCTGCTTGTATGCACTCCCTTCACTGAGCAGTTGCCAAAATCATCTAATTGTGTTAATACGGTGCAAAATGGCAGTAAAGTAGCAGCCTTCTTTTCAGCTCTGGTTCATTCTTCGCCTCCTTTTTTCCATCTCCACAGTTGTACCTCCATGTGACGTGTTATATCAGAAGCTAACAGAATGCCCACTCCCAACCACACCGTTCCATCATGTGCATCACTTTTGCTACAAGCACAAAAAGGTGGTTTCCTAATGCGTTAAATCACAGTAAAAATTCTATACAGCACCAACATTTCTACTGGTGTACCGTATGCCATTACTTCTGGGTCAGCAGTCTGTCCAAGATATAGCACTTCAAGCATGACCCCTGTCTTCCCTAGAGTTTCTCAATATTTGTCCATCCTCACTGGATTCCTCAACTGCTTTAAATGACTAATCTCAACCTACAACTCAAATCCAGAATTACTCTCTATTGCTTACCAAGAGTTGTGTTTTGTGCCTAACTGCACTGAAAGGATGGATGGTGTAATAGAAGACAGAGGTTGGGTGGCATCTCAACCAGGATGAATGGTTCCTTACCCAGCTGGGACACCTTTATAATGGAAGGATGGAAGAAGACCACCTCCCAGAGCCATGTGTTTCCCCCAGTCTGACAAGTGGCAACAGCTTTCTGGTGGGTCTCACATATTCACTCCCACAGGGCTTCATGGGAGTTGGAGTTCCAATAGGCAGCCCTGCTGAGTCTCATGGAACCCACCAGAGGGTGCTGTGGGGAAGAGGTCTCCTCCTTTTAAGGTGGTTCTACCTAACCTGGAAGTGCCTCCTGGATGCAGTGTGGCGGCACCAGAAGTACTCGTGAGTCCGGTATAAAGGAAGCCACTCCTCCTCACTTCAGCTGAGTCAGAGTCAGGTAGATGAGGAGGAAGCTCACTGAGGAGGAGTGGAAGTGAGGGGAGACAGAGAGAAGGAAGAAGACTTGATGTAATTGTAGTTGTGCAACGTTCAGAGAAGCCTGTGAGAGGTATTTGTGCACAATAAATCATCTACAGTATCTATCTATCTATCTATCTATCTATCTATCTATCTATCTATCTATCTATCTATCTATCTATCTATCTATCTATCTATCTATCTATCTATCTATCTATCTATCTATCTATCTATCTATCTATCTATCTATTATATAGTGCCTTTCATTTATATCTATCTATCTATTTCTGCTCTCACAAAATGCTTCATGTCAGTTTTTCACATTGTTTCCCAGTTACTTATCTATGATAAATCTACACACAGTTAACTTACTGGTAGCTTCTAGTGTGGAGATTTCCGAGTAGGCTTGGTTTCAAATGAACTTTCTGTAGTCATCAAGTATTATGTTACTTGACCAGATAAAATATTAACTGACCACATACTTGACTTTCTAAAAATTGCTTTTCTCTTTGACATGCTTGCCGGCCTTTATCATGATCTGTGGCCCAGTGATGTGGTTTTGAACTAACTAAGATATTTTTTTTTTCTTTTTCAGATGGCTCAGGGAAACTTTGCCCTATTTTCTACTCATGCGGCTGGCCTTGGCCATTCGTTCCAACATTTAGTGGTTATCATGTTGGTACGTATGGATTTTTCAGCTTAATTATCACATCAGTAACTTTTCACATTACTTTTAAATGCATTTGAATGTAATTTTATTGTGATCAATTTGAATTATTGTTATCCCCCAAAATATAAAACGGTAGCAGATAGTGCAAAGCCAACTAACATTCACACACAAACACAGACACACATTAATCAATAACTCCCCCCCCCCCCCCACCCAAATCCACCTACCCTCCCCTCCTTATATATGCTCACATCTAAATATACAGTACTGTGCAAAAGTTTTAGGCAGGTGTGAAAAATGCTGTAAACAAAGAATGCTTTCCAAAATGGAAGTGTTAATCATTTATTTTCATCAATCAACAAAATGCAGTGAATGAACAAAAGAGAAATCTAAATCAAATCAATATTTGGTGTGACCACCCTTTGCCTTCAAAACAGCATCAATTCTTCTAGGTACACTTGCACACAGTTTTTGAAGGAACTCGGCTGGTAGGTTGTTCCAAACATCTTGGAGAACTAACCACAGATCTTCTGTGGATGTAGGCTTCCTCACATCCTTCTTGTCTCTTCATGTAATCCCAGACACACTCGATGATGTTGAGATCAGGGCTGTGTCAGGGCCATACCATCACTTCCAGGACTTCTTGTTCTTCTTTACGCTGAAGATAGTTCTTAATGACTTTAGCTGTATGTTTGGGGTCATTGTCCTGCTGCAGAATAAATTTGGGGTCAATCATATGCCTCCCTGATGGTATTGCATGATGGACAAGAATCTGCCTGTATTTCTCAGCATTGAGAACACCATTAATCCTGATCATCTCCAACTCCATTTGCAGAAATGCAGCCCCAAACGTTCAAGGAACCTCCACCATGCTTCACTGTTGCCTGCAGACACTCTTTATTGTACCGCTCTCCAGCCCTTCGACGAACAAACTGCCTTCTGCTACAGCCAAATATTTCAAATTTTGAGTCATCAGTCCAGAGCACCTGCTGCCATTTTTCTGTACCCCAGTTCCTATGTTTTCGTGCATACTTGAGTCGCTTGGCCTTGTTTCCACGTCGGAGGTATGGCTTTTTGGCTGCAACTCTTCCATGAAGACCACTTCTAGCCAGACATCTCCAAACAGTTGATGGGTGTACCTGGGTCCCACTGGTTTCTGCCAGTTCTGAGCTGATGGCACTGCTGGACATCTTCAGATTTCGAAGGGTAATAAGCTTGATGTGTCTTTCATCTGCTGCACTAAGTTTCCTTGGCTTACCACTGCGTCTATGATCCTCAACGTTGCCCGTTTCTTTGTGCTTCTTCAAAAGAGCTTGAACAGCACATCTTGAAACCCCAGTCTGCTTTGATCTTTGTCTGGGAGAGACCTTGCTGATGCAGTAGAACTACCTTGTGTCTTGTTGCTGTGCTCAATCTTGCTATGACATGAAACTGTCTTCCACAACCTCACCTTGGTAGCAGAGTTTGGCTGTTCCTCACCCAGTTTGAAGCCTCCTACACAGCTGTTTCTGTTTCAGTTAATGACTGTGTTTCAACCTACGTGTGACATTGATGATCATTAGCACCTGTTTGGTAGAACTGGTTGATCAGACACCTGACTAGAATCCTACAAAATCCCTGCCTTTGTGCAAGTGTACCTCTAAGAATTGATGCTGGTTTGAAGGCAAAAGGTAGTAACACCAAATATTGATTTGATTTAGATTTTTCTTTTGTTCGCTCACTTTGCATTTTGTAAATTGATAACAATAAACAATCATTATTTATATTTCTGAAAGCATTCTTTGTTTACAGCATTTTTTCACACCTGCCTAAAACTTTTACACAGTACTGTATATGATGAAGAAAAAATGTACAGTATAGGAAAATTAGTGTAAAACAAATATGAACAAATAAGACTGTTGGCCAACTGATTAGAACAAATAAAAAACAGCTGACAGTGTTCTTGGGCACCGTGAACCTCTGGTGTGTTGGAATAAGCAAAGTCATAATGAGACTAACTGAAACTAACAGTCCGCCACTTCATGCACATCCCACAGTATGGTGTGGTAAATAATTGTGGCATAATCATATGATGATTGCATGCTGCTCTATGCCAGTATTCATCCTAAAGGGTTTTAGCGGCTTGTTCCATGGCCAGGAAAGTTAGGTTGACACCATGCACCAAACAAAAATGGTCATTAAGAGTAAGTAAAGATAGCTGCTTCCATTTTGCTGCAAACAATTAAGTATCAAATGTTTTTCCTGCCATATCAGCTGCTCTAACAAGGGGTTTCTATGCTTGTACTGCATGCAATAGAAAATGGCAGTATGGTAGAAGTAAGGGACTCGTTGATAATGCATAGATCATAAACAAAAGAAGAATTTGTAATCATGAAGTCAGAAATCAAGTAACCAAAACCAAATTGCTAGATCTAAACTGTAGTTAGAATACAAAGCAGAAAATCACTGAAGTGCTAAATAGTTTAAATGTATCCACAATCTTGGACAAAGAATCTGGCATGAATAGCAGCACACTACAGACGCCACACTGTATATCCTGTATGCGCTGTGGGTTGTGGCCTGGTGACTGAGACGCCTCCTCACTCAAAATTTGGTCCAATTGAGCAGGCCTTCCATTTTTTTTTTCAGCGTGTTGCAGGAATAAATTTCTGTAGTAATGCAGTAATTCATTTATTTAAGTAATGCAGGAATTTTTCTTCAGTAAAATAAGTATTGCGTTAGGTTACTTGTTACTTTAAAAAGTAATCTGAATATGTAATATCCGTAAACTATTTATTTTTTATCAATTCTTGTCTGATGCATCATATTTTATAACATTTGTGTTGTTTTTTGTCTATGAAAGGAGTCATGTAGGATTACATTGTGATCTGTAGCAAGAGTAGGGAGCAGGTTGAGGAGACCCTGGAGAGGTGGAGATATGCTCTAGAGAGGAGAGGAATGAAGGTCAGTAGGAACAAAACAGAATACACGTGTGAATGAGAGGGAGGTCAGTGGAATGGTGAGGATGCTGGGAGTAGAGCTGGCGAAGGTGGATGAGTTTAAATACTTGGGATCAACAGTACAAAGTAATGGGGAGTGTGGAAGAAAGGTGAAGAAGAGAGTGCAGGCAGGGTGGAATGGGTGGAGAAGAGTGTCAGGAGTGATTTGTGACAGACGGGTATCAGCAAGAGTGAAAGGGAAGGTCTACAGGACAGTAGTGAGACCTGCTATGTTACATGGGTTGGAGACGGTGGCACTGACCTGAAAGCAGGAGACAGAGCTGGAGGTGGCAGAGTTAAAGATGCTAAGATTTGCATTGGGTGTGACGAGGATGAACAGGATTAGAAATGAGGACATTAGAGGGTCAGATCAAGTTGGACAGTTGGGAGACAAAGTCAGAGAGGCGAGATTGCGTTGGTTTGGAGATGTGCAGAGGAGAGATGCTGGGTATATTGGGAGAAGGAGGCTAAGGATAGAGCTGCCAGGGAAGAGGAAAAGAGGAAGGACTAAAAGAAGGTTTATGGATGTGGTGAGAGATGACATGCAGCTGATGGGTGTAACAGAACAAGATGAAGAGGACAGAAAGATATGGAAGAAGATGATCCGCTGTGGCAACCCCTAACAGGAGCAGCTGAAAGAAGAAGAAGAAGAAGAAGAAGAAGAAGAAGAAGAAGAAGAAGAAGAAGAAGAAGAAGAAGAAGAAGACTTTCCAGACAATATAGTCAACATAATTCTTTTTTTTTTCTCATTACAGGTTGCTGCTACGCTGTCTGTTCCCATATGGCAGTTGCTGTTGGGAAGATTTGGCAAGAAGCCCATTCTTTTTGTTGGTTTATCAGTAAGTAATTACAACTTATTTTTCTGCCCGAACACAACTTTACTCCCGTCATATTTGTATTTCTTCATTTAAGCAAACAATGGGCTGTTTGCATTTTTATTTACTTAACTACGGAGGACAATGTAGTCACTTTGCTTGTTCTCTCTGCATTGTTTTTAGCTGTATCTCTTGGGAATAAATAGAAAAGTTTTATATGTACCAGTATAACCTGTGTATGGTGGCCACTTGTTACCCTCCTTAAAATCCAGCCCTGGTGTAATTATCTTTATGCATCATAAACTTTTCTACTAGATCATTTCCTGATCAGCAAGGGCCTCAAAAATCAGTGTATTATGGGCCATGTGTATAAGTGAATACAATTATATTGTAATTTACTGTATAACAGGTTAAAGTAAAGTAAAACAAAGTACAGTAAGCCTAAATACTGCTAAATATTTTAGATAGATAGATAGATAGATAGATAGATAGATAGATAGATAGATAGATAGATAGATAGATAGATAGATAGATAGATATGAAAGGCACTATACAGTAGATAGATAGATACTTTATTAATCCCAAGGGGAAATTCACATACTCCAGCAGCAGCATACTGATAAAAAATAATATTAAATTAATGAGTGATTTATTACCATAAAATCTGCATAATAGGTTGCATTGAATTTGATTGGGGGAAGATCATTCAAATAAAACATCAATACACGTTCTGGCAAGAGTATGTACTATTTCATAACATCATTGTAGTTAATGCTTAAAGTCAAGACGTGAAGTCCATGTATCTCACCGTTGGTGGTTAGGTACTCCTGCAAAATGTGGTTGTCATGATTAACCTGAGCCACTGAACAGACAGAAGGAGGGTGGGATAGACAGGACGTGAAGGGTCAGAAAATGTCTTTGAGGCTTTACATTTTATTCTGCAAACGTACAATGAATCGGGAACTGGCGTCCTGTAATTTTAGAAGTGATGAACGTTCATTTTTTTGGCGCTACCTCCTCTGGACACAGATAAAGAAGGTAAGAACAGTTTCTGTCGTGGACGTGTTGAAAATGATCGTTACGTCCTTTGACACTCCAAACTTATTTAATTGTCTCAGAAGGAACAGTCTGTGTCGAGCATTTTTGAAAATAACAAATGGGTTGACATGTTAGAGTGAAATAAATGCTTGAAATTCTGGAGTCGGTTGTACAAGAAATTTTTGTACAAAGGAGGGCGTCATTTTTTGTCTTGCTTAAAGTTCACCCTCAATTCTTTACTTTATTCTTGACATTTAATTTATTGGTAACTTTAGTTTAGGTCAGGGTTCCCCAGCTCCAGTCCTGGAGGGCCTCAGGCTTTCATGCTAACCCTTTTCTTAATTATTGACCTGTTTTTCCTGCTAATGAACTTCTTTTGAATTTCATTTAACTTGCTCTTCGAGACTCAGATCCCTTAATTGTTTCTTTTCCTTAATTAGCAGCCAAACAATAATGAGATACAAAATGACCCAAAATATGAGCAGCAAACTGTGTCCATCATACGATATCTGAAAACAAAGAGAGATGGAGGTCTCTGGAATGTTGATCTGCTCAGATCCCCCAAAACATTTTAACAGTGCTCTTAGAAAAGAGAAAATCCTTCGAGGAATTAAACACCATTTCTGCATTATATAAAATCTTATTAGATTCCCTACCTTTCAAAGACCCAAGAGGACATTGGGAAGAAGATCTCTTAATCAATATATCAGAAAAGGAGTGGAAGGTAGCAAAGCAGAGAATTCACTCGAGCTCCATATGCGCAAAGCATAGAATTATTCAACTATAAATTATATATCGAGTTCATCTGTCTCGCTTAAAACTGTCCAAAATGTTTCCAGGGCAAGATCCAACCTGCGACCGCTGCAACCAAGCTCCTGCCTCACTGGGTCAGATGTTTTGGGCCTGCACCAAACTAACATCATTTTGGACCAAAATTTTTAAGTGCCTTTCAGACAGCCTTGGTGTCCCAATCCCTCCTAACCCATTAACAGCTGTGTTCGGTGTTCTTCCAGACGGACTTGAAGTGGAGAAGGACAAGCAAACGGTGATTGCATTCACTACACTTTTGGCACGCAGACTTATTTTGTTAAATTGGAAATTGGAAAAAATCTAATTCTCAGTTAGAGGATCTGTACTGAATTTTTTCAAAATCTGGCAGTATCTAATCAATATTATTTTAGAATAATAGAAATAACTATTACTGCATTTATTTCCCTTCTCCATTTTTTATTTACCTATATATATTTCTCCCTTTCTTTTGTTTATTGTTGCCTTATTAAAAAGCCCTAAGCAATTCTCCTTTGGCTAAGCTCTCCTTCTCAGGGGTGGGGTTTGATTTGTCTTCATTTTTTTTTTTGTTGTTATAAATTGATCTATTTGTATGGACTGATTAAAATAAAATTAATAAATAAAATTAAAAAAAAAGAAAAGAAAAGAGAAAATCCACAAGTTCAGAAATGTATGCTATTGTACAACAAGAGCAGCAACAAGAATCAGCGCCTAATTAAGCAACTGGTTGGAGTGAAATTGGTTGGAGTTTGAGGCCCTGACTTGGTTGGTCTTCTGTTGGCTCCCCTACTTCACGTTTCATTTCTGTTTAAGGAAAGAAATGAAGAAATTCAGGGGAACAAATCTTAAAAAAACGAGTCAATTAAAATGAAAGGAAAAGGAGTTAATTAGCAGCAAAAACTGATCACCAATTACAAAAAGAGTTGGAATGAAAACCTGCAGCCACGGTGGCCCTCCAGGACCAGAGTTGGGGACCACTGGTTTAGGTATTACAAAAATCCATCTGCTACTCATTTACTCTTAAGTTACAAGACCTTAACACACACTCCTTTGGGTCTTCATGACACTTACAGAACTTCAATGAAGTGTGTATTTGTAATCAGAATATAAGTTTAATGTCACCGTGCTCTGTGCAAATATTTTAAATCTGCTTCTTCTTACATGTACAGCTAACACAAGGCCAGATTTAACATACAGGGGCTCATCATTTAGAACTGCTAGTCAAGCATTAGAAGACAAGAAAGGGACAACTACGAAAATGGACATTGTGCTATTTCTGTGTGACAGAGTCAGCATGACATTGGATATTCTCTTTGCCTTGTTTGGTGTGGAACTTGACCCGGACACAGACAGGCAGACATGTTACGATCACCCCACACATGTTTATTTAGGTTTTCCATTATTTACAAAATCACTTCACAGTCCCCAATACCCCAAAGTTCCGGCCAAAAACAATGCCTTTCTCCACCTACTCTTCTTCAGGCCGCCTCCTTCTCTCTTCCAGAGACCTCATCCATCTTCCACCCGATTCAAGTCACTCTCTGAAGGGAGGCGGC
The DNA here is from genome assembly GCF_900747795.2 of Erpetoichthys calabaricus. Lineage (NCBI taxonomy): Eukaryota > Metazoa > Chordata > Cladistia > Polypteriformes > Polypteridae > Erpetoichthys > Erpetoichthys calabaricus. The sequence continues at coordinate 153,077,598 of NC_041403.2, forward strand.
CCCTTTAAATAAGCACCTGGATGTGCCTCAGGTGTGTTCCCGGCACTCTCCCACCGACACGCCCCAGTGTGGCGGAATTGGCAGCTGTATCCCTGGAAGCTCTCCGGGTGTTCCCTCTTTTCTTCCCCCCAGCACTTCCGGGTGTGGTGGAAGTGCTGAGGTCCAGGGTCCTACTGGTATTGTGTTGGCCGGAACTTTGGGGTATTGGGGTCTGTGAAGTGACTTTGTAAATAATGGAAAACCTAAATAAACGTGTGTGGGGTAATCGTAACATGTCTGCCTGTCTGTGTCCGGGTCAAGTTCTACATTGGAATGGCATGATTTACCTAAGTAAGGGCCTGCACATGGAGAAAGAGTATAAAGTCTTGGAACATTGCCCGGCACACCTTTGAAGCCGACGGACGGATGGGAGATAATGTCATCCGATCCTGAAAATCCTTCCAGCGCAGTGACGGAAATGGCAGACGGTATACATCAAGATTCCACCTTGATAAAAGTCTTGTCATGGCTTACTCGTCTGTAATGCACAGTAAACCGCCATTAAAGAAAGCTAAGTTATTTTCTCTTATGTGATTTCTTACAGCCGTATCACTATGGGAGGGATATCCATCCATCCATCATCCAACCCGCTATATATCCTAACTACAGGGTCACGGGGGTCTGCTGGTGCCAATCCCAGCCAACACAGGGCAGGAAACAAACCCCGGGCGGGGCGCCAGCCCAACGCAGGGCACACACACACCAAGCACACACTAGGGACAAATTAGGATCGCAAATGCATCTAAACTGCATGTCTTTAGACTGTGGGAGGAAACCCACGCAGACACGGGGAGAACATGCAAACTCCATGCAGGGAGGAACCGGGTAGCGAGGCAGTAGCTCTACCACTGTGCCACCATGCCACCGGGAGGGATATCACCTTTTTAATATTGTATCTATATAGTTTCGGGTTACTTAAGACACCGCAATTGCAAAAGAACGTATTCCAACTAGGGAGCTAGCGCCACCTAGAGGACAGTATCGATGTCTGTAATGTGACCTACTAAGAAAACAACACTTTGGACTTCTGGTCTGAGGTTGCTTAGCGGAGACACATTTCTCTTCCATCCATCCATTATCCAACCTGCTATATCCTAACTACAGGGTCACAGGGGTCTGCTGGAGCCAAACCCAGCAAACACAGGGCACAAGGCAGGAAACAAACCCCGGGCAGGGTGCCAGCCCACCGCAGGGCACACACACACACACACACACACACCCACACACCAAGCACAATTTAGGACCGCCAGTGCACCTAACCTGCATGTCTTTGGACTGTGGGAGGAAACCGGAGCACCCGGAGAAAACCACGCAGACACGGGGAGGAACATGCAAACTCCACGCAGGAAGGACCCAGGAAGTGAACCCAGGTCTCCTTACTGCGAGGCAGCAGCGCTACCCACTGCGCCAACATGCCGCCTGAAGGGATATCCATCCATCCATCCATTATCCAACCCGCTATATCCTAACTACAGGGTCACGGGGATCTGCTGGAGCCAATCCCAGCCAACACAGGGCGCAAGACAGGAACAAGCCCTGGGCAGGGCGCCATAGGGAGGGATATCGTCTTTTTAATATTATATCTATATAGTTTCGGGATACTTAAGACACCGCAATTGCAAAAGAACTTATTCCAACTAGGAAGCTAGCGCCACCTAGAGGAAAACAGTATCGATCTCTGTAATGTGACCTACTAAGAAAACAGCACATTTCTCTTAATATTCTATATTCAGTATAAGACTTGTGGATCCTTCATATTAACAAGTCATCTTGGCATCATGTGAGTATGCCACACTGCACAGAGATGAATAACCGACTGCTGATGCTTCATAAGTGTTAAGAAGACCCAAAGAAGCCTTTGTTAAGGCCTTGTTATGTACTGTATGATTAAATGAGTAATAGATGCATTTCTGAAGTACCTAAACTAAAGTGTTACCCAATCATTATTAATAAGGCAGCATTTTTTTGAAAAATGTTCTTTATTTGTTTCAGAAAAATACAAGAAAGAAGAAGCTGACTAATATAATATTCTGGCATAAGTTTCAGTAAAATGATATTACAAGATTTACAATCAGAATGATAAGCAATCCCGTATGTCCCTTAAAATACTGAATGTACTCGTACACCACCACTGTTTGACTACTTCTTTGACCTCACGGCTGAATGCATGATTGTGATCACTTCGGCTGAGAAGTGTGCTGCAGCTGCTGCCATCAACAGACTTGACTTTCTTACAGAGTCTGCATTAAGAGAGCGGCTCTTCATGGGTGTTAAATGAAAGAGTTGCGATAAGACACAAATCTTGTGAAGCATCTCAGCTCATGGTGACGAGCTGAGAGATGTTGTATTTCAGTTTCACCACTTGCCTGTTGGAATGGAAACCAAATAGTTAATAACATCAAGATGGCTCGTTTATCATTTTGTCAAAAAGGTTCAGAATGATGAATTGTGTTAAAGACAAAGCTGTAGTCAATAAAGTGAATCTCTCTGTGTTGAAGACCATCATATAGTGATAGAGACATTGTGTCACGTGTTTCTTTTACTTTTTCGTTTCTATTGATGTCTGGAGTTTCTGACATAGAAATTTCAATCAGCTTCTATAATAAATTCAAGTGGTGGATTTCAAGTTAGTCAGTTGTTTATCAGTTGCTAAGCAACAGTTGTTAGCTTAACACATTGACTTCTGGGCTGTTTATTCCCAGGATGTTACAGTATAGGTCTGCACATATATGATAAATAATGAACTCTATCAAAACTAGTAAAAATGCAAAGTAGTGGTTTAATTATCAATCAAAATTCAGAAAATGTAAATAAATCCGCTGTAAACTGTAAGTTACATTTTTTTCCATCAGATAACGTGACTGAAAGTCTGCATTTGAATGAGAGAGCTTGAAGGATGGCACCACACAGAGTGCAGGCTTACAAGAACACATGCCGTAAATGTCACACGTTTCTCTGCGCTGTCCACGCTTGTTGCACACACGTTTGGCAGTTGGTGACTGTTTGCACTCAGTGGGTGGCAGAATGTCCAGTGCTGTCCAGACAGCCGTGACAAGTTGGGACACTTTGTGATGAAGAAACATCTTTGGAGCAGCTCTCCATGTCAGGGCCAGAGCTTACGGGCTCCATATCATCTAATTCATTGCCACCATCTCGATCACTGTCATTATAATCAAAATACAAGGGGCGTTCAATTATAAAGAGGAATTTTCAGGCTCTGTTCTTGTAAAGAGTGCAAGGCAGACGCGACTCATTGGACAAACACATGCATCTCTGAACTTGTCGTTAGCAGTGCTAGCTTCTCTCCTCCTCTTCCTGTCAGTTGTAATCAATATGTTGGAGCAGGAGGTACACAGTAGTGTTACGCAGCAAATCATTAATACATTTATGACAAATGAAGGAGTCTTTCCATCTCAGACTTATTCGAGACTTAAAAATCAGTTTGGGGATGAGTGTCTCTGTCAGTCTAAAGGGTGGTCCAGATCTAATTATGCAACTGTTCGACTGACAACCGTACACCCTGCAATTTTGGAATGCAGGGCAGGTGCTGCCATCTATCGGCAACAAAAATAATTTTAAGTGAAATCTCTATGTGCAGGGTAATAATAAGTGTAGTAAACTCAATAAGTTATAGCGTGATGAAAATTGCACAATTAGATCTGGACCACCCTATAGAGCAGGGATGGGCAAAGTCAGTCCTGGAGGGCCGCAGTGGCGCCAGGTTTTTGTTCCAACCCAATTCCTTAATAAGAAGCCCTTATTGCTCAAGTGACACTTCTGTTTCACGTTAGTTGTCTCGCTTGTTAAGATTTTGACCCCTTATTGCTTATTTTAGTCTTAAACCGCTGTATTCTTGGTTTTTAATTGCTCCTAATTGGCTCCAAAAACATGCAAATGACAAAAGAGACCAGAATTTCCCCCATTTAACTTGTTAACATTTACACCTCTGTGTGTATTTATCATGCACTATTGGGTTTAATTAAATACTTGGAAGGAAAGTAAAGAGAAAAAGTGAAGGACTGAGAATTAGTCCTCCGTTTTAGCCTTCAAATCATTTGGATGATATCCTTAGAAAGGGGAAGAAAATCTAGGATATGAGAATGAGCTGACATACTGTAGCAGAGTTAAAGCTCTAAGAAGCCATAAAATGAAATAATTGACAAGGATTGGTTTTTAATTAAGCAACTGGGTTGGAACAAAAATCTGCAGCCACTGCGGCCCTCCAGGACTGACTTTGCCCACCCCTGGACTAGAGTGTATGATAGGTGCAAGTCATTCAGAGAGGGACTATCCTTTCTTCAGTCCTCTTAAAGAATTTTTAGGAGGGAAGAAACTCAAGTCGAATGAGGAGGTTACTGGCGCTGTGCAAAGATGGATCAACATGCGAAGTTACAAGACTTCTGTTCTTATGGGATGAAGACGCTTCCTGAGTGCTGGAACAAGTGGATTGTATTGTCAGGAGACTACAGTGGTACCTCTGGTCACGACCATAATTCATTCCAAAACTCTGAACGTGACCCGATATGGTTGCGATCCAAACGTAATTTCCCCAAAAGATTGTATGTAAATACAATGAATCCGTTCCAGCCCATACAAACTGTATGTAATTATTTTTTAAGATTTTTAGGCACAAAAAATAGTTAATTATACATAGAATGCACAGTGTAATAGTAAACTAAATGTAAAAACATTGAATAACACTGAGAAAGCCTTGAACAACAGAGAAAACTAACATTGCAAGAGTTCGTGCTACACCCTTACCAACCGCTCGCTGTAAACACTTTTTTATTAGTTTTAAGCACAGGGAAAAATCCTTAATTTATAGAAAAACTAACCATAAACTAACCTTGCATGAGTCTCCTGCTCTGCGAAGGAAGATTTCGATTTAGAAATTGATCGATTTCTAGTAGATTTCGACTTCTTCTACTCAGCGGCAAGATCAGTAACATGAACGCCACACTCATACATTTCAATGATTTCTTTCTTTAATTGGATTTAATTTTTGATTGAACCTCTCTTTTCACCAACACTACCACTCTTCACTTGCTTACAGGCCATGGATTATTGCAAAATGAATACAAAAGCATACGAAATACAGCACAAAGAGTTCACAGCGAATGCACGCATGTCTGACTGAGAACGATGTACAGGGAGAGAACAAATGCAAAAGTTTGGTGAACGTTTTGATCATAACCTCATTTGTACGTGTTCAGAAACGTTTGTGAGCAGAGGTTCTACTGTACTTAGAAAAATAGTGTGTAAGTCATATCATCGTATTCAATAAAAAAAAGTGTAGGTCATAAATTCCTGTTTATATTTGAACGCCCCTCGTATTTGTCTGGCAACAAACCTAGATGTTTCCAACCATCAGCAGCTTTATGCCTTTTTCCTGATGACATAACTACAGACTGTCTATTTATAAAACGATTTTCCACAAACTGCACCAAAATAAAACAAAAAAAAAAAAGATAACTATCCACTAGATGGCAGCACTGTAGTAGGTAACTGAGACATGGCAGCCGAGATCGTCAGCAGTGCCTATACTGGCAGTATGCTGAGGTGCGAGTTATTTCGTATGTCACACCTTGATAGACTCAATGATGTATGAGTTAACTCGTACCTCACATTCAAAGTGTTAATTAGAAGTCAAGCAAGCTGAGTAATTGCCTAACTGAACAGATTATCAATATGTAAGCTTTCGAGGCAACTCAGGCCCCTTTTTCAGGTGGTTTGTAATATTTGTAATTACAAACCGTCTGCTGTAGGGGTCTCAGTTGCCTCGAAAGCTTGCATATTGTAATCTGTTCAATTAGCCAATTAAAGGGGTCATTTTGCTCGATTTCTTATTGTATCCATAATTGTTAACACCCATCTACTAAAGTGTTAATTAGCAACTCTAAATTGGTGCTTGTGAGTAAATGTGAGCATGTATTTAAGTGTCCTGTGATTGACTGCTGCTCTTTTCAGAATTAGTTCCTAGATGTCAGTGCCCCTCTACGTCAGGATCGCCAGTGTTACATTAACTATATTAGTGTTTAAATTTTGTTTCAATATACGCACCTGAAATGTTAATTTAACACGGGCAGTTTTCCTTTGTTGTTTTGCAAATCTGCGATGGATGCCTTTCCAAGCACTCTTGCTGCCTATGAAAAAAAAATGCTTTTAAATGATGTAAATGTTATCAAAATGCTTTAGTATTCAGCAGCAGACAAGATTTGAAATATAGCTAAATAGTTTTCCAACTGAACAAATTGCTTGTTAGCAAACTAAATAGAGATGAGTGGCTGGTTTTGTATTAAGCAGCTACATGGGGTACAACTGATTGCAAAATTAAGATAGATAGTGTGGTGAACAGCCCGGACACAGACAGGTGGACACCGATGGTTCAAGCACCAGCACACGTTTATTCATAATTCACAGTGAAAACACAGCACACGACCCAATACTCCCCCAAAGTCCAGGCTTTCTTCCACAATGTCTTTCCTCCTGTCCGCCTCCACTCCTGTCCTCCGAGCTCTGTCTTTCTACTCTCCTGACTCCAGTCATCGAATGGAGGTAGGCGGCCCCTTTTAAATCCACCCAGATGTGCTCCAGGTGCCTCCCTGGTGTGGTGGAAGTGCCGGCTGCGCACCAGGAAGCACTCCAGGTGACCCCAATCCTCTTCCCCCCAGCACTTCCGGGTGTGGCAGAAGTGCTGAGGGCCAGGGCTCCTCAGGCATCTGGGTGCCCCCTGGCGGTGACCACGGGCTCCTATAGGGTTGAGCTTCTAAGCTCTGTTCCCATGGTCCCCAAAGCCACCAGGGCGGTCGCCCCCTCATGGTCTGGAGGAGGTGTCCTTCTGGGCATCCCAGCTGGGTACCACCCCCAGTCGCTTGCCACAATAGATAGATAGATATGAAAGGCACTATATGATAGATAGATAGATAGATAGATAGATAGATAGATAGATAGATAGATAGATAGATAGATAGATAGATAGATAGATAGATAGATAGATAGAACATCAATACGGTAACAATCAAGAAAATGGGAGTGGTGCGTACTGTATAAATATTAATCATAAATAGGAATATGTTAATAATAACATGAGCAACCAACCAACTGAGGTATGTCCAAAAGAATACTGGAAAAAAATCAAGCAAAGCCGAGAAAACGGATAAATAACATAAACAGTGAAAAAGAGCAGTGTAACACCTTTCAAATCTTTCAAAAGAATTAGGTATATTAATGTGTAAATCAAGTAAACACTGATAGATAGATAGATAGATAGATAGATAGATAGATAGATAGATAGATAGATAGATAGATAGATAGATAGATAGATAGATATTCATTTAAGTGTAGTAGGCAGGATAGATAGATAGATAGATAGATAGATAGATAGATAGATAGATAGATAGATAGATAGATAGATAGATAGATAGATAGATAGATAGATAGATAGATAGATAGATAGATAGATAGATATTCATTTAAGTGTAGTAGGCAGGATAGATAGATAGATAGATAGATAGATAGATAGATAGATAGATAGATAGATAGATAGATAGATAGATAGATAGATAGATAGATAGATAGATATTGTCATTGTCACTTTTACAAAGGAACAACGAAATTGAAGGTGCAGTCGACTCATTGTGAGGCATTAGAGTTAAAAAGACAAGAAGAGAGAAAAAAAATAACAAACCGAATAATAATAAAAGTACTTTACAAAATAAACAAATTGCACTGGTTTGACTTAAGGTCTATTTTGCACATTGGGAGAATGATATGGAGCAGTTTTATTCTGAGTTCAGGGCCATGATTGCTTTTTGATAAAAGCTCTATTTAAGGAGGTTCCTCCTGGTTTTCATTGCTCTGTATCACTTGCCCGATGGCAGAAGCTGGAATATGCAATGACCAGGATGTGATGAATCCTGTGAAATGTCTATTGCTTTTTTGCGGCATCAGGAGGTGTACATTTGTTCCAGAGTGGGGAGGGTATAGCCAATTATTCTCTCCGCTGTTCTGACGACCCTGTGGAGCACTTTAATTTCTTTGAGGAAGCACAGCTGTCGTATCACACACACAGTCCGTACGTAAGCACGCTCTCGATGGAACAGTGATAAAGGGCAAGGAGCAGATTTTTGGGGAGATGGTTCTTTCTGAGGATTCTCAGAGAATACAGTCTCTGCTGCGCCTTCTTCAGCAGCCCCTTGGTGTTGGCGCTCCAGGTCAGGTCAGCTTCCAGCTCAATGCCCAGAAACCTGAACACCCGGACCCTCTCCACACAGGCCCCGCCAATGATGAGTGGCTGGATGTCAGTTTTGTTTTTTCTAAAGTCAATAATAACAAGCTCCTGAAACGATTTGTGGTTGAAACAAGTCAGTCATAAAAATACACAGCCATGTCATAAGTCTAAGGATCACTGCCACTGGGCATCAGCTAACACTTTCTATACGTGCGCCAGCAATTCTCTTACAACAACTGTGCACTCTTCATTTTCCTCTGTTTATTTATCTCTCCTGTTTCATCTTCCTTAGCTCTTAAAGGTATGGCTCAGAAACAAGGCTGGACTGTAAGTCATTGTCACTTTCTTATTCAGTCCAATCAAGTGTGTAAGCAACTGCATATTATCTATATATATTTAAAACAAAATTACCAGCAAAATATGAAGGGTAGCCAAAGTGACTGAACTGCTATTAAAGTCTTTATGTATTGTAAGAGCCATTTTCCTAGTTATATAAGATTCATAAATATTTTCCTAGATGACAATGCATAATCTATGGGAGGTTCCTATAACCCCCATAAGTAGAATTGAATTGGTATATTCTTGCCATTTCTAACAGCTTTGAGTAAACATTATTCTTCAGTTAGTGACCAGCCTTGCCATGTGTAAGGTGTAGGAGGCATATGGTTTTAAACCGTGCCAAGGGGCCTACGGGCCTTCTGAGTGTGTGAAGTAACATGTAAGAAAATAGCACTTATTTAAATGCAGAACCGTACACTGATAGTGTACAGAAGAAGAAGCTAAGAACCTTTAAGTAAAGAAGAAGAAGAAGTAAAGAACCTTTAAGTACAGAAATAACTAAAGTTTCTCAAGAAAAGCTAAGTTTAGAGAACATACATTTTTCCTTTTTTTTGCCTTTTATTCTATGTGTGTAACTATTTTTTCTTTTATTCTTGTGTGGATTATTTGCTTTCAACTTTCACTACATATTTTTAAAACGAACTTTTGGATTGAGAGATTTCTCTTGACACACGTTTTACCCGTGCTTGATCTCACCTTATGTTTCGGCGGCTACATGTAACATTAACCTTTCAGAAAAATCGCAATTAGTAACTACTCCCCATCTCTCTATATATAAAATCCAACGTCTGTATGTCTGTCCGCTATTCACGAGAGATTTAGATCGGGTTTTTTTTCTAGAATTTGCTTGAACATTCTGGTTGATTTTGCGACTTCTCTCATCACGCTAAGTATCATAGTTCGCTCGTGGTACCGATTTATTTGTGTGAATCTGAGAGAGACGCAGCGGACTGAGACAAGGGGAGTGGGGCCCTCCACACTCACGCGCCAGCCTTGGGTAGTAACCTTGCCTCCACTTAGCTAGCGAATGAGAGAACTACTTAACGGATTTAGATCGGGTGTTTTTCTATAATTTGTTTGAACATTCCTGTTGATTTCGCGACTTCTCTCATCGTGCTAAGAATCATAGTTTGCTTGCACGGGTGATATATTTGCGCTAATCCGAGACAGAGGCTGATGGCCGAGGAGAGGGGGAAGCATGACGTCAGGAGTAGGGAGTCGGTCTACCTCTGTGTTTTGCATTGTACCTTGCCTCCGCTTAGCTAGCGATACCTTTTTGTTTATTGAGTCTTAAAGTTTGTCCTGTTTCACTACTACGCGGGCGGAGCCACAGGGGACGGCTAGATACTAATATACTGAACAAGCAAGCTCATAATGAAAGCTGAGTTTCTTTTAATAAGATCAGAATCTCAGATTGATGCAGTACAAGTACACATGCTTATTTATGCAGAAATATTCCATGCCTCAAAGCCAATATATTCAGGTTTTACAGCCTTTTTATATTTTCTGCCCCATGGGCATCTTTAGTAAACTCTTCAAGAGACACAGTATTGTATACAATTTCATTATACTGTACAACATTAGACATATACAAACAAAAGATGTGTGTGTGTGTGTGTGTGTGCGGGTGTGTGTGAGTATGCGTGTGTGTGTGTATGGAACAGACCGCTCTCCTCATGCTCAACCACAGCCACTAGATGGCGCATGAATGCACTTTTAAATTTTTCTGTGCTTTCATGCACCTCAGTTCTCACTTTGAAAGACTAGGGGCCTTCTCCCCCTGCTCGCTTCACTCGCCAACCCCCGGATTTGGTTTTCCAGATACACACTTTGAAGATTGTTTTTAATTTGAATTGTTGCTATTTCATTAGTTTCACTTTTATTTCAGAACTTCTGTAAAAACAATATTTGTAATCTTGCGAGTCCCAATATGCTGAATCTTTTTAATGAGGTCAGGACAGGTTTCTCTGTTTGGAATTTCAGCACAGACAAAACGATCGACATCATCAGCAGTTAATAATTTTTTTTTACAAAGTAAAAAAGTAAGTAGAGTTCTGCATTGGACTCCTGTCTGTAAAGTCCTGCTATTTTCCTCTCACAGTTCCAAAAGTACATGGAGTTACCAAGTGATACCCCAGCTTTTGTCTAGGTTTTTGTACAACGGCTAGACAGAACGTTTTTGACTCCTGGTGTAAATTTAGGTTTTTAAATAAGCAAGACAGATAAATATATATACATTAACAAAGTAACCAATAAATGCATGTGCGGTAAACTCCGTTTTTGAAATTCTCAAGATTCTTTATTTGTCACAAGCATAGTTATAGAGGACAACACGCAGTGAAATGCATCCTGATCCGCTTATCAAAAACTGTGCAAAGTTAGAAGAATATCAGTTAGATTAACAAAAAGTCATAGATTGAAAGATAACAGTATAGTAGAACATAATAAATAAGTAAAATTATGTGAATAAAGTAGAATTAAGTGTTAAGGTGCAATAGTGTAGTAATTATTGTGCAAAACCAAAGTTAGACTGGTGCATAGTTAAATGAGTCAGTTTGTTTGTTTGCGCTACTGCGATCTTTACTTTCTTTTTTATATTTTCTAATTTTCCTACTTTCATATCCTTTAACTTTCTCCACATGTGTATAGCGCCAACATTTTTTTTTTTTGAGCCTTTCTAATTTCACTGGTTTCATAATCTCTAACCTGCTCTGCATGTGTTTAGCGCCAACGTTTGTAAACGTCTCTATGAAGTTCTACTTTGTTTTTTACTCATTGTCATTTAATTCTGAGCCGGATTGGACGTGCTTTTTTTTCAATTCCACTTGTTCCGAGCTGATAATTACTTTTCTTATTTTCTGAATTTACACCTCGATTATTCTTTTTTGCTCTTTTTTCTGTCCAATGCATTTGAGTCTCTTTTCTCCACGCTTCTTCGTTTAATCGTCAATGTTTCATTTCTACCGTAATGACCTTATACACTTTATATGCACTGAGAGTCCTGGAGCTGTGTGTGCTGCATGACTGCCTTTACACTACTGATTTTTTTTTTTTGATATTGCTTGTAAGTAGGGTGTGTCTTGCAAGACTCTCGTTCTGTGTTCCCGTGAGACGCACCGTGGCAGGTCTCTTTTGTCTCGCAGGTCTTTAAATTATCTTCCGAGAAAGATCACGTATCGTAGACTATCAGGACAGGGGACAGGATTTCTTTTTATAATAGATAGATATGTGTGGGTGTGTGTGTGTGTGTGTGTGTGTGTGTGCGTGTGTGTGTGTGTGTGTGTGTGGCGCAGTCCTCTCTGCTCACACTAAACCACAGCCACGGGAGTTGGTGTGAATTGTACTGAAGATGTAGAAGCGTATGCAAGTGTGACTTGCACTTGGTGAGATGGCACATGCATGCACTTTTACATTTTTCCGGTACTTGCACTACCCATTCAACCCAAGCAGACAAACTCAGCTTTGTGCTACATGCATGCTGTACGTTCACACCACGAACTACCACGCGTTTATCTGAGACGGGTTCCAGCCTGTCCCGCTCAGTTTGTGCCACATCTGCACTCGACTACACATCCGTTTTGGACAAGACGTGCCCTGTCCAGGCCCACTTAGCCGACGCCTCTGCATGTTCACCCATATAGTAAAACTGGTTGTTTTTTGTCCTGAAGACCACATGTAGCTAGTAAGTTAATAAAAGTGTGCTTAGTGCAAAGCAGTATTGTGAAATAAATAACAAACTTTAAAAATAAAGAACTTCCTAGTTAATATGGTTCTGGGAGAAAGAATCTTTAAGGACTGCACTGACAAAATGTGCACATGCAAAAACTAGATGTAAAAAAAGTTTAAATGGAAGTTGTTTTGCTTTTATTTAGCAAAATAATCTGCCGATGGAGTAAACAACATTTATTTGACAAAATTTCTTAAAGCGAGTTAAATAATCATCTCTATATATAATCTTCATTTGGATCTTGATCTTTGTTTGTCCGTGAATTCCACACATGCGTAGACCACCTTCCAGTTTAGTACGTTGTTGTTACTCACGGATGTCAACAATGTGCCGGAATAACGAAAGGGGTGGTGGACAGTGTTACGCTGGTTAGCTCCTGAGGCCTGGTTAGAGAATGAGATTGCCGAAGATAAAAGGTACGTGCCTACGTAACATATGAATGAAAGAAAGACAGTGGGTAAAATGAATGACAACGTAACAGCACATTCCGGAAATTATTATTGTTACGTTGTAGCCGGCGAGTGCTGCACGTCTCACAGTTGTACCGTGGCTTGCTCACATGTCAGTGAAGTGATCCCTATTTATGCTTTAAAGAGCCTGGATACCTATGTGTCCCCCTTTTATAACCATTGCTCCGTGTATACTGCCTTACTCTTTGGATTGCCACAAAGTAACCTGCGAGATTGGAGAAAAGTTGAGAAGAGATCGTGAGAGGAAACGACAGCGTCGTGAAAACGAGACGGACTGTGAACGGAGAGAAGCAGAAATGCTCCTACACCACCACATAATTACTATTCGGACAGTGATTCCGAGTAGGCTGTTCCTATCGAATCAATGTCCAAGGGTTTTCTTTTGTAATTTTGTTTCCCTTATAAAAAATCATAATGCTGTGCGACGAAGGACCCAGTTCACGACTGACAGCCGCGTTTAAACAGGGAGCCCTTCACAGACAACTTTAACACGCGCAACGTAGTTGGGCGCACATGGCTAGTAACTATATATGTTTTGATAAGTCAATAATTCTTACAATAAGGAAAACAAGATTTAATGTCTTGATATAAATTCTTTTCACTTGCTTAGATTTCCTTTTTTTTGCAGTGTAGGTGTATAGTGAATGGTATTTGCTTTTTAAACTTAAGGTCTTACTATATTTACTTTTTTCCTTTTTTAGTGTTATATTCCAGTCCTAGCCATTATTGCTTCATCAAAAAGTAGTTTTCTATCATTTGCTATATTGGGATCACTTGCAGGTGCCAGCTTGGCATCCCTCTACCTTATACCTTGGTAAGTTCATTCAAATTATCTATGCTAACATTAGTAATTGTGTACAGTATCATTTTAAATTGTTTTGTTTCTAAAATGTAAGCAAACCAAAAAGCAGGATTACAACTAGTAAGACAGACCAACGGCATACACATCTGTACTGACTGCTGCCAGTGCCACCATTTCATAGCATGACATTCTCAAACCTTCTTCTCACTGAGGAGGAATCACTGAGGGCGACGCCCACACTCTCTCTCTCTTTCTCTCGCCCACACTCTCTCTCTCACTCACTTGCTCTCTCTCTCTCTCTCTTTCTCTCTCACTCACTCACTTGTTCTCTCTCTCTCTCACTCACTCGCACACTCTCTCTTATTCTCTCTCTATCTATCTCACTCTCACTATCTCTCTCTCTCACTCACTCACTTGTTCTCTCTCTCTCTCTCTGTCTCTCTCTCCCTCTATCTCTCACTCACTCACTCTCTCTCACTCACTTGTTCTCTCTCTCTCTCTCTCTCTCTCCCTCTATCTCTCTCTCACTCACTCACTCTCTCTCTCTCTCTTTATCTCTCTCTCACTCACTTTCTCTCTCTCTCACTCACTCTCTCATTCTCTCACTCCCTCTCTCTTGCTCTCTTTCTCACTCCCTCTCTGTCTCACTCACTTGCTCTCTCTCTCTCTCTCACTCACTCACTCGCACACTCTCTCTTATTCTCTCCCTATCTATCTCACTCTCACTATCTCTCTCTCACTCACTCATTTGTTCTCTCTCTCTCTCCCTCTATCTCTCTCTCACTCACTCACTCTCTCTCTCTCACTCACTTGTTCTCTCTCTCTCTCCCTCTATCTCTCTCTCACTCACTTTCACTCTCTCTCTCTCACTCACTCTGTCTCTCTTTCTCTCTCTCTCACTCTCTCACTCACTCTCTCATTCTCTCACTCCCTCTCTCTCTCTTTCTCTCTCTGTCATGTGCCAGCCTCCCTGTGATGACCGACGTAGGACTCACATACAGATTGTTGGAATCAAAGCCAAAGTTCTACCTCTGAACTAATAGATAGATAGATAGATAGATAGATAGATAGATAGATAGATAGATAGATAGATAGATAGATAGATAGATAGATAGATAGATAGATAGATAGATAGATACTTTATTAATCCCAAAGGGAAGTTGCACATCTCTTGCACACCTGTCTCCCTTGAATGGACTCCATGACTCCAGATTTACTTTTTAATCTAATTCTGGTTTGCCAGTGCCACAGCCTATCCTAGCAGTACAGGTACAGCCCTAGACAGCGCCCATTCACGCACGCACCCACACTCACGCAAGACCAATGTGGAATAGTAAATCAGCTAAGTCAGCATATATTTGGTGATGTGGCAGTGAAATCTGACATAGTGACAATGTGCAAACTCCACACAGGTAATGAGTAGCCCTGGTATTCGAAGAAAAGCTTCCATGAGGCGCCAGCATTTCCCACTGTGCAGCCGTGTCATGCCCTTTCAGTCCTGTTGGCTTTAAATTGTCACTCTCCTTTCTCACTTGCATTTTGAACAGACATCTTCTCTTCAGATGAGACCACACTATTTAATTGAGGTGTCAAATTCTTTGAATATTTTGAATGCTTAGATTTGCTTTCGATATGGCTCTGTTTACTTTGAACAAGTTACGTCAGACTGTCAGAGTAGTATAAACCATTAGACTCACATAAAGCACCTGGTTGTTACTCCTATTTATGACAAAGTTTTAGATGACAGTCTTCAGAATGACACACAATACGCAAGAAAGTGTACTTCAGTCTTTGGGCTTTTCATATTATAGGCTCTTCAAATGAGATACAGCCATGATATTAGTTTCCATGTATTATTTATATTATTATGTATTTATATTTCTGATCTATGACACTACTTCTTGTATTTCATCTCACCAGGTCGATGCTCCCTGATGTGATAGATGATTTCAAAGTAAAGAACCCCGACTGTATGGACTTGGAACCAATCTTCTATTCCTGTTATGTCTTCTTTAATAAATTTGGTGGTGGGATAGCACAAGGAGCATCAAACTTAATTTTACAGTGAGTTGTTTATTAAGAGAAAGTCTATTGTAATGTTGATTATAGTCATGCTCTGGATACTGACTGCTTTACAGGTGTGGTCAGAAGTTTACATGCACTCATCATGGACATGAATGTCACGCTAATTGTGGGCTTTCAATGATTTCTTTGAGGTTTTCCTTCTCTGGGGGGGGGGGGGGGGGGGGGGGGATTGGCTATACAACATGCACCGTTAATGACTCTAAAAATCAAGGATTTGATGCACAAGTTTGAATTTATTTTGGATTTTCTAAAGTCCGCACAGAGTTAAAAAGCATAAATACTCTATATACAATCCTAATTCTAAAATGTAAGTAAAAATAGAATGCAATGATTTGCAAATCTCATAAACTTATATTTTATATTTTACTAGTTGATTACCCAGTAGCTTCACTCACTGAGTGCAACGGAAAAAAACGGGGCGCACACAACGGGGCGCACACAAATAATAACAATTCGTAAAGACGATATAAAAATGGCGTCCACAAATGAAGTGATTAGTTCCTGTATTATAATATGTTCTGTGGTTATATGTAATTTCCGTTTCAAACGCGAAAAAATTTTTTTATATATAGATTTTATTCACAATAGAACATAGAAAACATAGCATAGCATAGTATAGCATAGTACACAAATATAAATAAGAATACGAAAAATAACATCAATACGGTAACAATCAAGAAAATGGGAGTGGTGCGTACTGTATAAATATTAATCATAAATAGGAATATGTTAATAATAACATGAGCAACCAACCAACTGAGGTATGTCCAAAAGAATACTGGAAAAAAAATCAAGCAAAGCCGAGAAAAGGGATAAATAACATAAACAGTGAAAAAGAGCAGTGTAACACCTTTCAAATCTTTCAAAACAATTAGGTATATTAATGTGTAAATCAAGTAAACACTGATAGATAGATAGATAGATAGATAGATAGATAGATAGATAGATAGATAGATAGATAGATAGATAGATAGATAGATAGATAGATAGATAGATAGATAGATAGATATTCATTTAAGTGTAGTAGGCAGGATAGATAGATAGATAGATAGATAGATAGATAGATAGATAGATAGATAGATAGATAGATAGATAGATAGATAGATAGATAGATAGATAGATAGATATTCATTTAAGTGTAGTAGGCAGGATAGATAGATAGATAGATAGATAGATAGATAGATAGATAGATAGATAGATAGATAGATAGATAGATAGATAGATAGATAGATAGATAGATAGATAGATAGATAGATAGATAGATAGATAGATAGATATTGTGAATTTCCCCTTGGGATTAATAAAGTAAGTTAACAAAATATATAGATATCAACATCAGATAAATAATAAGATAAATTAAAAACAAAAGGAAGCAAATATGCTAAAAAAAATATAATGCCGAGAACAACTCAAATCTGTAAGTGATAAAGAGAAAAATCGTCTCCAGGCTGGCAAACAGTTATGTATGCTTTAATGTTAATTATTTTTGCTATTCTTATGTATACAGTACTATTCAAAAGTTTTGAAATGCCCAGAAATCTTTCAGAATATTTTTAATAGAAGCGGATACTTTTTTTTTTATCAAAATACCATTAACGTTGATTTAAAAATATATTACTAATGTTTCAAATAACCATTACTGTTTAATCTGACTAATTGATCATTTTTTCATCACATATTTGCACTGCAAAAAATGCACATTTAAAAATTAGACCACAAAAAAAAAAACTTTAATGGGAGTTGTTTTGCTTTTATTTAGCAAAAAAATATCTGCCAGTGGAGTAAGCAAAATTTGCTTGACAAGATTCCATAAAGGAAGGGAAAAAATACACCTTTTTTGATACGTCGATACAGGTAATTGTTACAATGTCATGATATGAATACTTTTCACTTGCCTACATTTCACTTTTTGCAGGGTACAAAGCTGTGTTTTCAGCAGGTATTACTCCAGTGTCAGAGTCCTAAAAGGTGAACTCTCTTAGCTCATTCTTAATTAATTATGTTTAAATGCGGAATGATTATTAGAGAAACCTTTGTAATCGTGTTAACGCAACTGAAACCCGGTATTCTGTTCAATTGTCCTCCCGTGACCTGCTTTGTACTGACATTCCTAAAGTCAAGTTCTGGCTTCAGCAATGGCCCAAGCTTTGTCGTGTCTGTCTACTGCCATTTGCAAAATGAAGGTCATTCTGCGCGACAAGTTACCAAGAAGCTGAAAATGTCATGCAAAGCTGTTTACCGATGTCTTCAGAGATGAGGACAAGCAGGATCTGAGCAGGACAGAAACAGAAGCAGAAGGCCCCCAGATCCACAACTGCACAAGAGGAGAAGAACAGCAGGGTCTCGTCTCTCTTCTCCTCTT
This sequence comes from Erpetoichthys calabaricus, assembly GCF_900747795.2. NCBI lineage: Eukaryota > Metazoa > Chordata > Cladistia > Polypteriformes > Polypteridae > Erpetoichthys > Erpetoichthys calabaricus. The sequence goes on from NC_041403.2 coordinate 153,095,652, forward strand.
GCAGGTCCTCAGGTAGCTGCTTCCCAATACCATCTGTCCTGTGTACTGCATGTGCTTGATTTTCTTGGTTATTACTGTTTGTTCACTTTATATTTACTGTATTTCCTTCTCTTTAGAACACAGTATAACATTTCTTTTACTTTGTATTAGTACGAAGTGTGATCAAAAAATACGGTTAATGTTTCAAAAAAGAAACGTTTATTGCACTGCGGTGGGCTGGCACCTTACCCGGGATTTGTTCCTGCCTTGCGCCCTCTGTTGGCTGGGATTGGCTCCAGCAGACCCCCGTGACCCTGTTTTGGGATTTAGCGGGTTGGAAAATGACTGACTGACGTTTATTGCAGTAAAAAGATTTACAACTACTAGTCACCCTCAAAATACTCTTCTCCACTTCGAATGCGCTTATCCCAACGCTCCTGCCACTTTGTGAAGCAGTTCTGGAAGTTTTCTTTCTTTAGTTGGGCTGTCATGACTGCCTGGATGTCCTCAATGGATTGAAATCATTTGCCTTTAATGGTCATTTTCAATTTAGGCAACAGCCAGAAGTCTCACGGTGCCAGATCCGGCAAATAAGATGGATGCGGACACAGCGTAATGTTTTTATTCGAGAGAAATTGTCATATTAGAAGGGATGTGTGACAAGGAGCGTTGTCATGATGAAGAATGAAACTGTTTCAACATTTTCCTCGTAGTGAGACCAGCTATGTTATATGGTTTGAAGACGGTGGCACTGACCAGAAAGCAGGAGACAGAGCTGGAGATAGCAAAGTTAAAGATGCTAAGATGTGCATTGGGTGTGACAAGGATGGACAGGATTAGAAATGAGGACATTAGAGGGTCAGCTCAAGTTGGACGGTTGGGAGACAAAGTCAGAGAGGCGAGATTGTGTTGGTTTGGACATGTGCAGAGGAGAGATGCTGGATATATTGGGAGAAGGGTGCTAAGGATAGAGCTGTCAGGGAAGAGGAGAAGGGGAAGGCCTAAGAGAAGGTTTATGGATGTGCTGAGAGAGAACATGCAGATGGTGGTTGTAACAGAACAAGATGACGAGGACAGAAAGATATGGAAGAAGATGATCTGCTGTGGCAATGCCTAACAGGAGCAGCCGAAAGAAGAAGATTGATGTTGAAGGACGTCCTGATCTTTTCTCGTCTTCAACCGAGTCAGACATGAGTTGACCATGCTGTTGATTTCATATCTCACATTACTACATTTAACGTACATAAAGAGGAATGCTTGAACTTGTTTTTATTTTATTACGGATCATTCTAAGAATTCGAGTCAAACGTCAATAAAGGCAATAGCTGCAGTGACACGCTCAATTAAACAGTGCAAAGAATAGCTCAAATGTCAAAAAAATGGGAAACCCCCTTTATCTGATGCTATGAGATGACAGAATCTTCAAGCTTTTATATTATCAAACTGTGTACCAGGAAATGGAGTTGCTTCCAATCACTTTTGACCCATAGACAGAGCTGTTGTGGAACTGACAAGTGCTTCATTTTTCCATTATTAGCCTCAACCATTTGTTTTATTTCCCTAAATTTAGTTCCTGTAACCAAAACAGCTTCAGTTCCCCAACAGTACGATTCTAAAGATGTTAAAGGCATTTGGCTCCTGGAGTAGAAAGCTTGCTTCAATTTATCAGTGATAACAAGTTATTAGTAGTAAATCCAGTGTAAAAGACAGGGGGCGCCCCTGAGCCCCAAGACCCCCAGAGACACCACACTAAACAGTCCCAGGTGTAACATGAAGTTTTTTATTTTCCCAAAATACTGTACCTCCTTTCCAACCAATCCACACCCTTTCAATACACAATCCACCTCTTCCTCCTCCAGGTGAGCTTTGCTTTCTGCCTCCCGACTCTGACTCACCAGAGGCTCACTTTTATGTCAGACCCTCCAGTACCAGGTTCATAGTCCGGAGAAACCACTTCTGGGTCAGGTGGAAGCCTCCTGAAATAGGGAGTCCCCCTCCCTGCACCACCCTCAGGTGGCACCTAAAGACGCCTACAGGAATGTCCCCCAGGACTATGACTCCCACATATTCCTGCAGACGTCCTTACTGGGTCCTTGCCAGTGGAGCACTGCCATCTATTATACTATGGAAGGAACTGGTCTTGATATCCCCCCACTGTCCATTAATGTACCCCTTTGTTGAAACAGCCCCATCCCGGATGGGTTATGCCTCCTTCCATATTGTCCTGACTCTGAAAGAGTCCAGCGCAGGACTTACACCAGGTTCTGTCTCTCATCAGTATAATCGCATAACCAACAAACATCATTTCACAACAGTTATAATTTGTTCACACATATTATGGACTTCCATTTAAGCTGTTCTTTAGTAGTTGTTACATTTCCAGTTCCCTTTGTGGGTGTTTGACCTAACTTCCACTTACAATAGATAAATACTTTAATCTTACTGAAAGATCATGAGACTGGATGATGACTATTTTTACTTTCAATATTTGCCAGTGTATTTTGGGTGTTTCCGTGTTTTAATTTCCAAGTCAAGTTAGTCACATCGTAACCACATATTTTTTTACATTAAGGAAGCTCAAGAAAGGAAATGTATTTTGTTTGCATCATTTTCAGGAACCACCAAATTTACAAGATAGGATTTGTTTGCTAAATTTGCCTAAAAGAAAGAGCATTTGAAAAATAGTGCACAGGTATCTTGAAGATGAACTTTCAGTTATCAGGGAGCACATTTGTGAATATAAGGAAAAAAGGAAGTTGTGCATACTGGAAGTAAATATTCAGACTAGACGAAATGCAGATTAAGTACAGCTGAAGTCAGAGGCTTACATCCACTTTGGGGGAATTCCTTTAGATAGATAGATAGATAGATAGATAGATAGATAGATAGATAGATAGATAGATAGATAGATAGATAGATAGATAGATAGATAGATAGATAGATAGATAGATAGATAGATAGATAGATAGATTTTTTTTTATTTTTAAAACCAAACTTTATTGAATAAACACAGAAAATAAATCATAACAGTAAACCAAACTCAACCTTAAGTCTAACAGAAAACATTTACACACATTCCTATTTATGAATATTCAGTTTCAAAACATTACATACTCAAAATTGTTCTTTAGAATAAAATCTATATATATATTTATCCAATCCCTCCCATTGTTTCCACCCTCCAATCCCACTTATCCTTCGTATTCTTTTCTATCTCAAATTTATAAATAAGTAAAAACAAAAAAAACACCAAACTCAGAGCACAAATTGTAAATAATAATCATCATCACATTTACAAAGTACATTATTTACGCACCACAATTCCTTAAACTGTGCTAAATTATTTGTAGACTTATAAAAATTAAAATCCACTAATATTGTACTTTCACACACTTTTCTAAAAAAGACAACAACATCTTCAATCCCACTCCCAGTAATTTTGTTTTTACGGGTCTTCCATATTGACAGTTTTGCTTGCCCGAGAATAAAATTAATTAAGTTCAAATTTTCTCTTGTTTGTCTTGCAATTCTCACCCCAAACACAAACACCGTGCCATTATACGGGACCCCCAGCCCTTCTACTATTCTTTCCATTACACTAAAGAAGGTCTTGAGTCTCTCACAGTATATAAAAGCATGATAAACAGTTTCCCTCAGACCACAAAAAGGACAGCAATCAGAAACCCCCGGACATATAATCGATAAGAAGGAGTTCACCGCTAGTATCCCATGCACCAACCTCCACTGCAGGTCTCCCACCCTACTGGCCAATGGCGGCTTGTACAACGACCTCCAGGCGGGGTTCAGTCCTTGAGGGGCTCCGAGTTTGTCTCTCCAAGGTGTGTCGTGTTTTCGTGTCCTCAGCTGTTCCATGTTGTTCACCTTCACGCACATCCTATAGAGCTGCTTCCCAGGCACCGTAGGCAGAGATAACACCTCAAGAGAACGTAAGGCTAAAACATCGGTCTCACCGTCCCTCAGTTCAACAGCAGGAGATACAGTAAGCGTTGGAAAAGGCGTTTCGTCAGTTGGCTTCAGTCGTGAGGTGAACATTCTGTGCAGGAGTGTCATGGAGTCCCTGTCCAGTGATGATTGTATCCGACACAGAAAACCGGAAAAGAACAGAAGAGAAAGTAGTAGATAGATAGATAGATAGATAGATAGATAGATAGATAGATAGATAGATAGATAGATAGATAGATAGATAGATAGATAGATAGATAGATAGATAGATACTTTATTAATCCCAAGGGAGAAATTCACATACTCCAGCAGCAGCATACTGATAAAGAACAATATTAAAGCTCACTTTAAACCACTGATTTCATACTAACAAACTATAAATTTGGCATATCGTATAAGACATCTACTTTGTGCAGGGCTAAAGTGATGTAGTCAAGAAAAAGTGAAATCCTCTGAGGTCTGTGGACATTGTTGGAAAAAATGACTTCCACCCTGTGCAAAGTAGACGTCCTAAACGATATGCCAAATGTATAGCTTGTTAGTATAAAATCTGTGGAGGGTTATGAGGTGAGTTTTAAAGAATTCACCTTAAGTTTATGTAAACCTCTGACCTCAACTGCAGGTCAAAGTGCAGAAAGTCCCTTTTCATTTTATAATTTTTAGGTTACATATGTACCTGATTTAGCATAGCGGCAGCCCTTTTGGTAAGCAGAATAATTCTAGTGGAACAAAAAATGGTGAATGCACAGGCACCTTCTTATTAGCACTCTTCATATATTTCTATATTTAACAGCTTTTAATAATAATAATAATAATAATAACAATACCTTTATTTATATAGCATCTTTCCCATGCTCAAAGCAATCAGATATCTTTCTTGGTTTCTCATCGCTCATTTATCACACAAAATCCAAAAACGAAAAAAGAGCATAGATCTGAAGACTCGTCTCATGTGATGTGTGAATTTTTGCCAACATTCACCAAACCTCTCCCACTGGGGGTGTAACATCAGCCTCATGGGGGGCTCACCTTCAGTATACAACATGTGGCCAGAACTGCACTGCACTTTTAACACCGGCGGGCTGCTATCGGAGATGAGTGACCTCTTTAAATTGCTGGCCTTGGATGTTTGAATGTTTCCTGCTTGGAATTTCCTGCTGTTATTAGCCAAGTGGAAAACAATTTGATTTTTTTTTCCCCTCTAGCAATGTGTCAATTGTTCCTTATACTGACACAGCACAGTGCAATCCATTAACTGCTTTACAGAATATATAATGAACAATGTGTAACTCCTGGTCATTAAGGAAGCTTTTAACAGCTCCATACCAGAGTTACTTTAAAAGATTAACAGATAGTTATAGACTTTAAAGCAGTGTTTCCCAAACTCCGTCCTGGAGACCCCTTGTGGCTGTAGGTTTTTGTTTGGTGATAATAATCGATAACAACGAATTCATTTACCGAATATACTCGTGTATAAGTAGGGTCTTGAAACCCAAAAATTGATCATAAAATCCGACCCCGACTTATACGCTTGTTCAAAAATGCGACACTTTATTTTTTCTTTTTTTACATCTTCTTGCCTTCTCCAATCTCGTTTCTCAGTTTCTCAGACACATCGAATTTTGTTGCAGCAGCGCAGTTACCAATTTCTTTTGCCACTTCAATGACATCCAGTTTCATATTTTGTCTCTAGCTTCTGTAAATGTTGCTAATAGGAGGGGAGCTAGTTGAGCGGAGAATTTCTTATAAAATTCTGCAGGGTAGCCATCAGGGCCTGCTGCTTTCCCACCTTGAAGTGACTTTACAGCATCTAGTAATTCTGATAGCGCCAGAGGTTTATCCAGTTCCTCCTCACTAAAAGTATCTATTTGTGGTAACTGTAATGTATCCAGAAATGCATAAGATTGTGTGTTGTCTTCTTTAAACTCAGTAGAATATAAGGATTTATAGTAGTCTCTAAATGTGTGCATTATATTTTTATGGTCAATGATTTCGTCTCCGTTTGTGTTGCAGTTTCATATTTTCTTCTGATTGAACGCTCCATCGTAGACAAGGGATGCTCTTACGATAAAGGAGTATGAGGGTGTGAGATACAAAAAACACAAAACAGTGCAAACGTCGCTTCGGAATAATTCAGGTATTACCGTATGGTCACATAGGCACAATATATATATAAAAAAAGGCCGTGTGCTCCATGGTTACTCTCTCAGGTGCGTATTAGCATATCATAATCTCTTGGAGCAATATCGTGAGTTTTCCACATTTGATTTATACGACCGACATTATAAAATACGGGAAATTATACGATAAAATCAAGTCCCAATTTATCCACGGGAGAATTTAAATGTGAGTATATCTGGTAATTAGCTGTTCTTTTTTGCTCTTCTCTTATTCTGCATTCAGAAAAAACACAACAGTATGGTTTTTACATTTATAAGACATTTGGAAATATTTCTATTTTTTTTAAAGCTATAAATGCTTAGCTCTCTTTTGTTATTTTCCTATTATTGTTCCCTTTTCCTGTAGTTTGCTCCCTTCATTTAAACCTAATAGTGACAATTAACAACCAGCACAGCAGACACTCAGGATGATGAAAGTTGCAATGATTTCAGTGTCAGACCCGCTAATTAGTAAATAATCAATTAAATAACCAGAACACCTGGAAAAGGAGAATGAAAATTAGGTTGAAAATACTGTTAATGACTTAACAAAACTACATATTATGCTTATTACATTGTAATAAAACTCTACCTAACTTAGTTTTGTAATTTCTACATTGACTCCAAAACACAGAAGCTGGGAAATAATGACTCACTTAATTAGTCCAATGAAAAAACAGAAGTTGGTTGGAACAAAAACCTGCAGCCACAGGGGGTCCCCAGCAGAGGCGGCTTTAGGGGCGTGCGGGGCCTCGGGCTGACCAACCCCACGCGGGGCCGGTTAAATCAAATGCTGTTACCAGTGTGTGTGGACTGTATAACCTTTTGTGTGAATTTAATAAAAATAATGTTAACATACACCAGATTTTCTCATTACAGTATTCAGCTAAATTTTTGCAAGATAACGCACAGACTTTATCAAAATATAATGATATAATGTATTAAAAAAGTGCAATTCATAATTCATGACAATACCACAACAGTGCAAAATGTGATGCGGTGTCATGCAGAAATTAGCAGGGCCTCTTCTAGAAAAGTCCCCAAATTGCAAGTGCACTCTGAGTCTCGATATGCAGGATGTCATGGTCATAACTCATGTGTGATGTCATGTCAGCCGGTTATCACTAGCGATACATCTTTTTGTGCATTCATATTTGGACATGTTTATGGCCTACAAATAAAATGGGAGTTTCAGTGTTTTGACAGGAAGTGTGAAGTTAACGTAGAGGTATCATCATGAAATCTCTTACCGGTTTCCAGTTTCAGAGACGAAAATCCACTTTTCTTGCCTTCCGATTGGAAAAGTCGTTGATGACATCTTCGCAGTCTAATCTGGATGCAATGTCTTTTTTCTATAGATAGCATCGCCAGACCGCAAAGCCTGTCTTGAAACGTGAGATCTAGACTGGAGAATATAACTTGACAGGCGGACCTCAAAAGGACCTTAGGTGCAGGGCCTGGGGCGGTCGCCCCACTTGTCACCCCCAAACACCGCTCTTGGTTCCCCAGGACTGAGTTTGGGAACCACTGCTTTAAAAGATTAACAGTTAGTTGTAATCAGCCTACCTTTGAACAGTTTGAAAAGTTAAAGAATTGTGGTGTGCTGCTCAGTTTTGCAGGGTATAAGCCAGGGGCCTGCGTACAGGAGGCAAGAGTGGTCACCAGCCTGAAGATCCTCTTTGCTCCAATACCCATCGTACTGCTGCTACTGGGCATGCTGATGTTTTACTTTTATCCAATAAATGAAGAAAGGAGGAGAGAACTAAAAGCACAACTTGAACAAATCAGGTAAGAGCTCAAGGGGATGTTTGCTCCAAATGTTCATGTTTGCACTCATTTTTCCTGACCATTGCAAAGAGCCATATAAGTGTAAACAGTTATGGTGGCTCAGGGGTAGCGCTGCTGCCTTTCAGTATAGAGACTTCAGTTCACATTCTCTGAAGTCCTCCCTGTGTGGAGTTTGCGTGGTCTCCCTGTGTTTCTGTTCACTCCGGTTTTCTCCCACGGTCCAAAGACATGCAGGTTAGGTGAATGGGCAAAGCTAAATTGGCCCTAATGGGTGTGTGTCTGTTTGCCCTGCAATGGACTGGCACCCTGTTAAGGGTTTGTTCCTGACAATGCTAGATGCGATAGGCAAAGGCACCCCCCCACCCCCCACCCCTATACCAGAGACCCTGGTCTGATTAAGAGATTTAGAAGATAACATGATAGTTATGGTAGCAGTGTGTCTTTGGATTGGAAAATAAAAATATTGCCCAAGGTAATGCTGGGATGGGTAGCATACTGCCATACAGATCAAATTCTAACTGGAGATTAAATCAGGTCTAGGTAACACTGTTTGATGCCATTTTTCATATGCAGTAATGTTTTTAATTATACAACTTGTAACTTTTTTCTTTCAGAATCACACAGTTTCTCATGCTACATGCTAGAGAAAAAAATCATTTCCCTTAATTTTTTCTACAAATATATATTGTGAAACATGACCTGGACACAGACAGGCAGACACGTTCAAATCACCCCACACATGTTTATTCAATCCTGGCCACAACAACACAATGCCTTAATTCTCTTCAGGCCGCCTCCTTGCCTCCTCCCAGACCCGACTCAAGCCCTGAATGAAGGGAGGCGGCCCCTTTTATAATCACCCGGATGTGCTCCAGGTGCTCCCGGCAATCTTCCACCGGCACTCCCCAGTGTGGCAGAAGTGCCGGCTGAGTACCCAGAAGCACTCCGGGTGTCCCCGATCCTCTTCCTCCCAGCACTTCCGGGTGTGACGGAAGTGCTGAGGTCCAGGGCTCCAAAGGCATTGGGGTGCCCCCTGGCGGTGACCACAGGCCCCTACAGGGTTGAGCTTCAAAGCTATGTACCCGTGATCCCAATAGGTACCAGGGCGGTCGCCCCCATGTGGTCTGGGGAAGGTGTAAGCCCTCTTCCGGTCCTCCGGGGCGTCCTGGCTGGGTCGCCCCCCAAGCCACCTGCGACAATATACAGTATATACATATATATATATATATATATAGTGCATCCAGAAAGTATTCACGCGCATCACTTTCTCCACATTTTGTTATGTTACAGCCTTATTCCAAAATGGATTAAATTCATTTTTTTTCTCAGAATTCTGCACATAACACCCCATAATGACAACGTGAAAAAAAGTTTACTTGAGGTTTTTGCAAATTTATTAAAAATAAAAAAACTGAGAAATCACATGTCCATAAGTATTCATAGCCTTTGCTCAATACTTTGTTGATGCACCTTTGGCAGCAATTACAGCCTCAAGTCTTGTTGAATATGATGCCACAAGCTTGGCACACCTATCCTTGGCCAGTTTCGCCCATTCCTCTTTGCAGCACCTCTCAAGCTCCATCAGGTTGGATGGGAAGCGTCAGTGCACAGCCATTTTAAGATCTCTCCAGAGATGTTCAATCGGATTCAAGTCTGGGCTCTGGCTGGGCCACTCAAGGACATTCACAGAGTTGTCCTGAAGCCACTCTTTTGATATCTTAGCTGTGTGCTTAGGGTCGTTGTCCTGCTGAAAGATGAACCGTCGCCCCAGTATGAGGTCAAGAGCGCTCTGGAGCAGGTTTTCATTCAGGATGTCTCTGTACATTGCTGCAGTCATCTTTCCCTTTATCCTGACTAGTCTCCCAGTTCCTGCCGCTGAAAAACATCCCCACAGCATGATGCTGCCACCACCATGCTTCACTGTAGGGATGGTATTGGCCTGGTGATGAGCGGTGCCTGGCTTCCTCCAAACATGACGCCTGGCATTCACACCAAAGAGTTCAATCTTTGTCTCATCAGACCAGAGAATTTTCTTTCCCATGGTCTGAGAGTCCTTCAGGTGCCTTTTGGCAAACTCCAGGCGGGCTGCCATGTGCCTTTTACTAAGGAGTGGCTTCCGTCTGGCCACTCTACCATACAGGCCTGATTGGTGGATTGCTGCAGAGATGGTTGTCCTTCTGGAAGGTTCTCCTCTGTCCACAGAGGACCTCTGGAGCTCTGACAGAGTGACCATCGGGTTCTTGATCACCTCCCTGACTAAGGCCCTTCTCCCCCCGATCGTTTAGTTTAGATGGCCGGCCAGCTCTAGGAAGAGTCCTGGTGGCTTTGAACTTCTTCCACTTACGGATGATGGAGGCCACTGTGCTCATTGGGACCTTCAAAGCAGCAGAGATTTTTCTGTAACCTTCCCCAGATTTGTGCCTCGAGACAATCCTGTCTCTGAGGTCTACAGACAATTCCTTTGACTTCATGCTTGGTTTGTGCTCTGACATGAACTGTCAACTGTGGGACCTTCTATAGACAGGTGTGTGCCTTTCCAAATCATGTCCAGTCAACTGAATTTACCACAGGTGGACTCCAATGAAGCTGCAGAAACATCTCAAGGATGATCAGGGGAAACAGGATGCACCTGAGCTCAATTTTCGAGATGGGATTTCTCAATTTTTTTATTTTTAATAAATTTGCAAAAACCTCAAGTAAACTTTTTCACATTGTCATTATGGGGTGTTGTGTGTAGAATTCTGAGGAAAAAAATGAATTTAATCCATTTTGGAATAAGGCTGTATCAGGGGAAACAGGATGCAACCGAGCTCAATGCTGTGAATACTTATGTACATGTGATTTCTCAAGTTTTTTATTTTTAATAAATTTGCAAAAATCTCAAGTAACCTTTTTTCACGTTGTCATTATGGGGTGTTGTGTGTAGAATTCTGAGGAAAAAATGAATTTAATCCATTTTGGAATAAGGCTGTAACATAACAAAATTTCCGGATGCACTGTATATATATATATATATATATATATATATATATATATATATATATATATATATTCTATTGTGACTGAGTTAAAATTTCAACATTAAGTGTTCAAGAGATTTACTGTACGCTTTAGGCATAACTGGACACGTATGTGGGGTTTTGTGTGTGTGTGGGTGTGTGTCTACATGTCTTACTTTCCGAATATGCATTGAAACCATAACTTGAAAATAAATCTCACAGTTATCAGCATTTTAAAAGTGTAGGATTGTATTAAATTTGATCAAATTCTCTATGGTAGATTTTGCTCTGTAGCAGTATTAATCCTTCCATTATCCAGCCTGCTATATTGTAACACAGGGTCACAGGGGTCTGCTGGAGCCAATCCCAGCCAACACAGGGCACAAGGCAGGAAACAATCCCTGGGCAGGGCGCACACACACACACACACCAAGCACACACTAGGGACAATTTAGGATCGCCAGTGCACCTAACCTGCATGTCTTTGGACTGTGGGAGGAAACCGGAGCGCCCGGAGGAAACCCACGCAGACACGGGGAGAACATGCAAACTCCACGCAGGGAGGACCCGGGAAGCGAACCACAGGTCTCCTAACTGCGAGGCAGCAGCAGTACCACTGCACCACTGTGCCAGCCCGTAGCAATAATAAGTTATACCAAAATGTTTATACCGTATTTACACTGCCCCCCATAATGTTGGGCACAAAGAAACATTTTTCTTTGATTTACTCCTCTGCTGCACAGTTTAAAACTTACAAATCAAGCAATTCAGACAGGGTGGCGCAGTGGTAGTGCTGCTGCCTCACAGTATGGAGGCCTGAGTTTGCTTCCCAGGTCCTCCCTGCGTGGAGTTTGCATGTTCTCCCCGTGTCTGCGTAGGTTTCCTCCGGGCGCTCCGGTTTCCTTCCACAGTCCAAAGACATGCAGGTTAGGTGCATTGGCATTCCTAAATTGTCCCTAGTGTGTGCTTGGTGTGTGCCCTGCGTGGCATTTGTTCCTGCCTTGCGCCCTATGTTGGCTGGGATTGGCTCCAGCAGGCCCCCATGACCCTGTGTTAGGATATAGCGGGTTGGAACATGACTGACTGACAATTCAGACATTGTGATTAAAGTGCACACTGCAGACTTTCATTTAAGGGGATTTGCACACATTTCGGTCACGCCATGGAGAAATGACAAGACTTTTTCTACACGGTGCCCCCATTTCAGGACATTGCTTGGGACATTGGTGTCACAGGTGTTTGTGATTCCTCAGGTGTGTTTCATGGCCTCATAAGATACCTCGGGTTTTCTTCTACCCTTTGGAGTCTGTAGTTGTCATTGTTCAACATGAGGACAAGAATTGGGCCAATGAAAGTCAAAGAAGCCATCATGAGGCTGAAAAACAAGAATTAAACCATCAGAGACATCGAGAAAAACATTAGGAACAAAATCAACTGTCTGGAATATCATGAAGAAGAAAGAACACACTGTTGGGCTCAGTAATTACAAAGGGACTTGGTAGGCCAAGGAAGACCTCCACTGCTGATGACAGAAGAATCCTCATTGTGGTGAAGAAAAAGCCCCCAACGCCTGTCTGACAGCTCAGTAACAGTCTTCAGGGGGCCGATGTGTGTGTGTCAGAGATGACTATCAGCAGAGGACTTGATGAACAGAAACACAGAGGACACACTGCAAGGTGCAGACCACTAGTGAGCCATGAAAACAGGGTGGCCAGATTACAGTTTGTGAAAAAAGGATTTAAAGGAGCCAGCAGAATTCTGGGAAATGGTCTTGTGGAGAGACGAGACAAAGATTAACCTCATCAGAGTGATGGAAAGAGCAAAGGGTGGAGACCAAAAGGAACTGCCCGAGATGGATGGCTGCCACAGGTCCTGGCACACTTCTCGTTATTGATGATGGAACTGCTGACGGCAGTGGCACAATGAAAACATCTGATCTCCTCAAGTAAAGGCCTCCAAATTCACTGGATGGCGCTTCATCCTACAACAAGATAAAGATCTGCTGAGGCAACACAGGAGTTTATCAAAACTAAAAAATGGAAAATTCTTGAATGGCCAAGCCAGCCACCTGGTTTAAATCCAACTGAGCAGGCCTTCCATATACTGAAGAGAAAACATAAGGGGGCATGCCCCTGAAACAACCGAGAACTGAAGATGGCTGCACTACAGGCTTCATCATCAAAGAAGATCCTCAGCACCTGCTCATGTCTGCGAATCACAGACTTCAAGCAGTCGTTGCATGTGAGGGATATGCGACAAAGTCCTAAAATGATAACGGCTTTAATGGACCTGCCATTGCTGTGTCCAAACACTACGGTGCCCTGAAAAGGGGGTTGATCGTGTATAAAAAGCGTTGTGTGACAGAAATGTCCGCAAATCCCCTTAAATGAAAGTCTGCAATGTGCACTCTATTAATCACGATGTCTGAATTGTTTGATTTGTAAAATTATTGTGGAGCAAAGGGGGGGGAGTCAAGAAAAAACAATGTGACTTTGTCCCAAGCGTTATAGAAGGCACTGCATGTACAATTTACACAGGGGAAGGACCGAGGGAAGGTTAACGTTTTGAAATGATACGCTGCATTCTTCAAATTTTTAAAAGTTGAGTTTATGCAAATGAACATAGTTGTGAAAAATGATATTTTCCAAAAAAAAAAAAATCAATTGCAAAAGAAAATGTCCCAAAGATTTGCCAGCAGATTTTAAATCAGATTACACTTAAAGAATTTTTAGTAGTGTAGGTTTAAACAGTAGAAAATAAATTTCTCTGTTCGTAAGACAATGTAAACATTTGGGGTATAATGGATTGAAAAAATCATGCAAACGTATTAAACTTATATTTGCTTGCCTTTGGGTTGTGTTAAGTTCAGCATAATAACTCATTGCCATTATGAGTTTGGAGATATTCTAACAGCTCAATAGTGCCATCTACTGTAATTATGTGGAGCGATTTACAGGACAGTTTTCCGGCATGCAGGGAAAACTTGGGGGTTGGTGGCAGGACTGGCACTCTAGCCACTGTAAGAAAAAAAAATCTCCCACTGTTCCAATGTGGTGCTGATCTGTCACCCGCTGCACTCGGGTCCCAACCCGGGTGGTTTGTGGTGTGGTGGGTGCGACACCACTCTGTAATTAGCGTATGCTCTCAAACTCTCTCTTTCCAGAACACGTTCAAATATTCTTCAGCTATCCATACGTTTTCCTTTTTTCTTTGTGATGTGTTCTTTGTCCCAACACTCTGATAAGGGTCAGTTAGGTCAGGTTGGGGAGCATGCACTGGTACAGCACGTTGCTGCACCCACCCCATGACAAAACAGCTCAGGATCTTAGTTGGCAACCCCCACAGGCAGACATGTGGTCCAGTCCCACCTTCCAGAAATGACCCTCTATCTGCCGCAGCCAGGTGTTACGTGGGTGTCCCCTTGGCCTGGTCCAGCCACTTGAGTCCTCAGTAATGAAGGTCCTGCGAGCCTGATCACCTTCAGTAGTCGCCGTAACTGATGCTCCCTCACAATGCAGGTAATGTGCCTCATTTGGGACTCCATGAGCAACACAAAGTCAAACCAATGTACCCAAGGATTTTCCGGAGAGACCCAGTACCAAAGGAGTCGAGTCTTCGTCTCGGGTTGCTGGATAGCGTCTCGCAACCATCTAGCATAAATATGGTATGGCAGTATTTGTGTTTCAACCAATTTTCCCAAGCAATGAATACCAACTACTGGACTTCCTCAGTTAATTCCATAGCCACCTCTAGCCACGTGAGCTTTTCAGTATGTTCTGGGTCTACCCCATAGCAATTTCTCGGTGTCCGGTATTGGCACTGAAGTTGTCCCTTGTCCCCCACGTCTACTCCCACTGTTCCAAGATGAAATGATATTTGACAGTGCTGCTTCTTATAGAGTATGTGTTGTGTCACAGTTTGTGTGGCTCATGTGCTCAATTGTGATCAGAGCTGGATGAGTCAAAAACGACATCTCCTGTGTGCAAACCATTAAGATGTCACCTTTGAATCCAAAATGAACACCATCTTTTTATACTGTCCAAAAACAATCACAGATTAGAATGGTGTCAAAACACCCCCTCACTGGAGCGTGATCTTTACTTTGGATGTTAATGACATAAAACTCAAAGCTCAATGTCGAGGTTCAGTCAGGGAACCCATGTATTCCTCTTATATGGTGGTCTAACTGCCACTTGGGGCTAATTAGGGTCACAATGGCCCTAAAGATGGTAGAGAGGGAAAAGAAATCAAGAGAAGAGTCACTGAAGAAAATGGCGCATTATTTACTTGCACGTCCCCCAGCTATTGCTCAGTTGGCGTGAGTGCCCTGGGCGGGCAGGGTGTCAGCAAAGGTTCCCTATTGAACATGAGGAACATACAATTATTTTAAGCTATTTTTCCCAACTATAAATGGAACATGAAAGATTCTCACCCCATCACTCGTTCAGGTTTATGTGAAAGATTGCAAGCTGCAAAGTGTCAGGCATTCTGCTAGTAGTATTTGGTGCTACAAATGGAAGCCATTTCTCCAATCCATCCATCAATTAGTCATAAAGCACACTATTATAAAACACCTTGCATTTCATTGTAAAAAAGATAAAATGCAAGATCAGGTAATAAAAAAATGAATTACCAGAAAAATAAATATTGCCATGTTTTAATGGATAAACATTAACCGACAGTAGACAGGTTTCTGATTAATGGTATGAGATAACAGTACAGTAGAAGGCAGATGTGGACTTTGGCATAGAACACTCAATAAAAGATTCCATTTCATAACATAGCCAGTGTAACAAAAGGTGCTATATTGGCGCCTGACCCGACACAGACTCACACCGGAGGCACGTATAAAAGCCAAATAAACTTTCATTTTTCTTTAACTGTGTGTGGGGCACATCTTCCCCGTGTCCCACAGGCGCAACACAGTCCCAAAACAGACCACCACAACACAAACACTCTTCCTCTTTGCACCACCACTCCTCCTCCAAGCGTAGTCCTCATCCTCCCAACTCTGGCCCTTGAGTGGTGGTTGCTGGGCTCTTTTATAGACTGCCAAGTTCTGGCTGCACTTCCGGGTGTGGTGAATACGCTGCCCATACGGGCTCAGGAGTCCCAGCTGCAGCACCCCCTGGCAGTGCCTGCGGGACGCAACAGGGCTGCACCCAACTCCAATTCCCATGGAGTCCTGCGGGAAACCGAGGCACCACTCCAACCCACGGGGGCGGCCATCTAGCGTCCAGGGGAAGATATTGGACCGTCCAGGGCTGCTCCCCTTGAGTATACAGTGAAGGGGCGTCCTGGCCGGGTATGGGCCACGGCTGTCTGCCACACCAGTTAAAATACAAAAGAGACAAAGGAGATTTGTTTAAGCTTGATTTGAATGTGCCCATTAAAGACACTTTAATGAGGAAGAGAAAAGGTTCACGTGAGTTGGAGGCCACAAATCACATAGGATCACCTAGGGGGTGTTGCAGCACTCAAAATGCCAGACACAAGTACACAGACATAGTGCCGATTCAAATAAAAAATTTTAACTAACTAAACGTCTTCGACAAAGCTCTTCCATTTTCCTTCTCTACTCCCACTCTCCAGGCAAGCTTCGTCTACTTCCTCCCGACTCTCGCTCATCATATTGAAGTGGGGCTGCTTCTTTTATACAGAACCCAGGAGTACCATGAGAATGTCCCTCAAAAGCACTTCTGCATTGTGATGGATGACAGCCAGCATCATTACTTGGCTGGGACCCCTTCATAATGGAAGGACAGGGGGGAGGTGACTTATGAAGGGCACTATCTTCCCTGAAGTGCTACTTGGCAGCCCCCCTGGGTTGCAACATCACCTTGGATTCCCACAGTGCTGTATGGAACTTGCTATTTGTTGTCTCAGCTCTGTTAGGTTCCATAGATGCTGCCAGGGGGTCCTGCTTGAGCTGCAGAGCCCTACTTTGGACTTCCACCACACCTGGAGATGATTCTGGACCTCCCTAATCAGCCCCCTGGAATACTATTGGGTGTGGCTTAAAAAGGAGGCAGCTGCCTCACAGAGACAAGCCAGAGTCGGGAGGAAGTGGACGAAGCTTGCCGGAGGAGGAGTGGAGGCAAATAAAGAAAGAGAGATAGAGGGAGAGAGGGAGGAAGAGAAAGAAGAAGAAGAAGGCAAACACAATGTGCTGTGCTGCTGTGGGGAACGAGGGAGAAACACTTCCCCCACTTAATAAACATAGATAGATAGATAGATAGATAGATAGATAGATAGATAGATAGATAGATAGATAGATAGATAGATAGATAGATAGATAGATATGACAATAAGGAGACAGACAATAACTTTGTATAATGTTAATGTTTACCCCCACGGGTGGAATTGAAGAGCCGCATAGTGTGGTGGAGGAACGATCTTCTCAGTCTATCAGTGGAGCAGGATGGTGACAGCAGTCTGTCGCTGAAGCTGTTCCTCTGTCTGGAGATGATCCTGTTCAGTGGATGCAGTGGATTCTCCATGATTGACAGGAGTCTGCTCAGCTCCCTTCGCTCTGCCACAGATGTCAGACTATCCAGCTCCATGCCCACAATAGAGCCTGCCTTCCTCCCCAGTTTGTCCAGGCGTGAGGCATCCTTCTTCTTTATGCCGCCTCCCCAGCACACCACTGCATAGAAGAGGGCACTTGCCACAACCGTCTGATAGAACATCTGCAGCATCTTATTGCAGATGTTGAAGGACACCAGCCTTCTAAGGAAGTATAGTCGGCTCTGTCCTCTCTTGCACAGAGCATCAGTATTGGCAGTCCAGTCCAATTTATCATCCAGCTCCACTCCCAGGTATTTATAGGTCTGCACCCTCTGCACACAGTCACCTCTGATGATCACGGGGTTCATGAGGGGGTGGTCTTCCTATAATCCACCACCAGCTCCTTGGTTTTGCTGGTGTTCAGTTGTAGGTGGTTTGAGTTGCACCATTTAACAAAGTCCTTGATTAGGTCCCTATACTCCTCCTCCTGCCCACTCCTGATGCAGCCCACAATAGCAGTGTCGTCAGCAAACATTTGCATGTGGCAGGACTCCAAGTTGTATTGGAAGTCCGATGTATATAGGCTGAACAGGACCGGAGAAAGTACAGTCCCCTGTGGCGCTCCTGTGCTACTGACCACACTGTCAGACCTGCAGTTCCCGAGACGCACATACTGAGGTCTGTCTGTAAGATAGTCCACGATCCATGCCACCAGGTATGAATCTACTCCCATCTCTGTCAGCTTGTCCCTAAGGAGCAAAGGTTGGATGGTGTTGAAGGCACTAGAAAAGTCCAGAAACATAATTCTTACAACACCACATGTGTTGTGTACTGAACTTGTACCTGGTGCCTGTCTGTATCGGGTCTGGGCGGTTAGTGTGCCCCCTGCAAGTCACAGGGTACAGCTGAAGCCCCGCAAAGCAGGGACTATGAATCGCTACAGCACCCAGCAAGGCTGTTCTACAGGACTACAATTCCCAAGATGCCTTTTGGGTATCATAAACTAGGGACACTGCCACCCAGCATTCTGGAGAAGAAAATGTCCCAAATAAATTGTCTTCCCCAGTCCTTCCTGGGCCTGCTAATCAGATAGGGATCCCTGTTTAGTCCCTGCATGCCGCCCATTACACAAACACGCTCTGTGAGTTACGTAACTCGTCTTCTCAATAGTGAAGAGTGGATCTCTTCATGCCTGGCAGGTTGTATGTGTTAGTCACGGGTGTTTAAAATGAACAGTTTCAGGGATGGTATGATCCTTAGAGTTTGTGTGTGTCAGCACTCTGGTAGTTTGTTATTGTGATCTGTCGACATTTTATCCAAGAAGGGTACTGAAGACTAAACTGCAGTTAGCCAGGAAAGAGGTGGTGAAAGTGTCAACGAGTATGGCTGATGTTGTGAAATTGACAGAAAGGCATGCTGACTGCCACGAGATGTGAGGTGAAGACTGATTATAGGTGGAAGATGGGAAACATTTGGAGGAAGTTGTTTCATGTTGCTGCGAAATCAAGTTTACCGTTTTAGCAAATACATGCGGTGGAGGCTTTGATGTCCCTTTGACAATGAGGCAATCTTTCATTTATTCATAACAGGTACTGCACAATATAAAACAGAAAATTAATCCAAAGGTAAAATATCTCACACTATTTGCAGCAAGAGAGAAAATGCAGGCTCATATTTAAAAAATACTGTTATTTTTAACTAATTAATGATAATTATCTGCCCATCTCACCCACTTCTTTTTAAAGTAATGGTGAAGCAGGGCCCTATCCCAGTTGGGTGTGACTAAATTCCCATTACAGAATATTTTCATGCACTGATTCCCACTGGCTCACTAATTAGCCCGTTATTAATTTTAGCAAAGAAATTAGAGTATCCAGTGTAAAGAAAGCACGCGTGAACTGGCATCCCTGCCAGTCTATTATCTGGCCAGGAAAATCAGAAAGAAAGGAAGGATGTTCCCTGCCAGACAACTACTTACGCTGACATCTCAGCCTGGATAGGTTTGGATTCCTTACCTGGCCAAGAGGCCAGTGTAATGGTGCTCAGACCATTTACTACCCCGATACGCAAGAAGGCAGCATCCCTGAGTTAGGATTCCCACATGGACACCCTCAGGGCATGCTGGGAGCTGTAGCCCATGGGACAGCACTATTGGGTTCTGTGAGGGCCACCAGGGGAAGTTGCCAGGATTCATAAATCCTACTTTCAGGGACTTCTCTTTGTCCTGGAAGTGCTTCCAGCTGGCTATGCCCTCCCAGATCATAGATAAAAGAAGCTGCTCCATCTCATCCAGGCGAGTTGGAGTCAACTGGGCAGAGTGGAGAAGAAGAGGGCAAAAAGAAAGAGAGAAAGAAAAGAATTGTGTTGTGCTGGTGCCACTATTACATTGTATTATCGCATTATTGTATGGTATTATAATTAGAATTTATCTTGCATTTGAACCTGTGACTTGTGTCTATGTGGTTGTGTCTGGGGTTTTTTTGTGCTGCAACGCCCCCTACTGGTCACACCTGAGACATTGGAAGTCAGAACAAAGTCCTCGATGCTGTAAGTTCCTCAAGCTATTGCTTAGTCGGCGTGAGTGCCCTGGGCAGGCAGGATGTCAGTGAAGGTTCCCTTTTGAACATGAGGATCACACAATTATTTTTAAGCTGTTTTTTCCCACCTATAAATGGAACATGAAACATTCTCACCCCAGCACTCTTACTCCCTCACTCACTCAATCTCACTCTGTGGTGTAATTCTTAACACTATCCCACAAAACTGTCATGCTATAATTATCAATTAGTATTAATATTATAGTAAAGAAACAATAATTCTTTTTAACAACCATGACCATTAACAGTGGCATGCACAGATACCTTGAACTGTAAAAATTAATACCGTATTTACCCGTGTACCACACGCACATTAGAAAATCAGGTGTGCGTCATACACAAAGAAATTTTTTTCTGTAATGTTTACTTCTTCTGCTTGGGCTCTCTCACTCGCTCTCTCTCTTGTTCGCTCGTGCTCTCTCTCTCTCTCTTGCTCGTCCACGCACGCTCTCTCTCTCTCTCTCTCTCTCTCTCTCTCGCTCACTTGTGTACCCTCTCTGTCTCTCTTGCTCATTCGCTCACGCGCGCTCTCTCCCTCGCTCTTTCGTCATGCAACAAAGACAGAAGGGCATTTCGCGGAAAACATGCCCTAAACTATTCCTATACAATCACAATGCGCATCGTACATGGGGAAATTTTTTTTCGTGATTTTCTTTGTAAAAATTAGGGTGCACGTCTTACACGAGGGCGCGTGGTACATGAGTAAATACGGTAAGTCAGAACCATGACACCAACAGCAAATACTTGATTTAAAAGTAAGGGCGTTGTGGCTGTGCAGTCATATGTTGTCATTACAGGGCCTTGGCATCAAATGTTCACTATCTGCATAAAGTTTGAATGTTTTTCCTGTTTTAGAATAATCTGTGACTCTAAATTGATCTGATGTGAGTTAAAATAATTATTTTCATGAACATACCTTCCTGTGCATTGGCAATTAATTTAAGATTAGTTTTTATTTTGCACCTGATATGCCAATATGGAGTCCTATGGACAGACTAACAGGGGAGTGTGGAAGAGAGGTGAAGATGAGAGTGCAGGCAGGGTGGAGAGGGTGGAGAAGAGTGATTTGTGACAGAAGGATATCAGCAAGGCTGAAAGGGAAAGTCTATAAGACAGTAGTGAGACCAGCTATGTTATATGGGCTGGAGACGGTGGCACTGACCAGAAAAGCAGGAGACAGAGCTGGAGGTGGCAGAGTTAAAGATGTTAAGATTTGCATTGGGTGTGACGAGGATGGATAGGATTAGAAATGAGGACATTAGAGGGTCAGCTCAAGTTGGACGGTTGGGAGACAAAGTCAGAGAGGCGAGATTGCGTTGGTTTGGACATGTGCAGAGGAGAGATGCTGGGTGTATTGAGAGAAGGGTGCTAAGGATAGAGCTGCCAGGAAAGAGGAAAAGAGGAAGGCCTAAAAGAAGGTTTATGGATGTGGTGAGAGATGACATGAAGGTAATGGGTGTAACAGTGCAAGATGCAGAGGACGGGAAGAGATGGAAAAAGATGATCCACTGTGGTGGCCCCTAATGGGGGCAGCTGAAAGAAAAAGTAGAAGAAGATGCTAGTATGGTGCCCATGGCAGTACTTTAAACCACTTCAGTAAGGAGATAAAGGGATCGTTTAAAACCACTTGTAGCTCTTCACTGGCAGTGTTCACCAGTTTCCTGAATACCTTTAGTCCAACATCGAGGCAGTGGAGTAATTTAAGGCAGAAGCAGTCTCTATCAATCCACTCGTTTCCTGCACCTACTTAATCTAAGTCAGGGTAGTAGGGAGCTGAAACCACATCAAGCACAAGGCAGGACATAATCCTTGAAGGTGCATCGCTCCATCATGTAGAACGCCTGCATAAACAAACACATTTTTCTAATTTACTCAATCTCCCCAGACAAAGCTTGAATTGCCAGTTAACCTTGCATTCTTTTATTGCAGGAAGGAAAAGGAAATACATGAAGACAAAGACACAGTGTTGTAAACAAACGTCACTGTCAGAAACAGTTACACACTGCACAGTGTACTCCTTATATCACGTGACTGGACCTCTTATTCTGTGGACCGAAGAAGGTTTGACAGCTGTGGTGAAATTTTATATTTTCTGAGCCATTTGTCGACATTAGGCAAGATTTATGATGTTGTAATTATAACTACTTTTTAAAGAAACAATATGCAGGCCCTTATGATCAAGTTTGCATTTTTACTCTATGTTGGATTTTCATGTTAATTAAAAGTACTGTATACTTTTCATGTAGTAATACTAATGTAATGTTTATTTTTCAAGATTTTATGAAATGTACACAAGCGTCATAATATTGGCGTCACACAAAGAAGGACTTGCCTTTTTAAAATATTACTATTTAAATATTTGGGTGATGCCTTTATCCAAGGTGACTTATAACACGTGTGATAAAATTTGTTGCATTTCTTTAGGTTTTGCAATTGGAGCACAGGCTGGTCAAGTGACTTGCTCAGTAGTGGGATTTGAATCCACAACCTCAGTGTTTGAAGGCCAAAGCCTTAATCACTACGCCACACTGTTACCAGTGTACTGTAAAGATATTAGGGCAATATCACCTGCAGTGGCTAGCAGGCTCGATTACTGGCCACCACTACATTTACGTTGGTACTCTTATGTATAGAAAATTTTTACCCAGTTATGGGGTGATGAGTTTCACACTTAAATTTTGAATTACTCTTCTTGTTGCTTCAATTTTATATTCTGTTCTGCACCTCCTTTGATAATTCTCACATATGATTTTTGATTTTAATACAGACTGTGGCTTGATATTTATTAGGAACAGCAGCACAGCTCATGATTATTATTATCCTTACAAATACATTCTGGCACCTAGATATACTGTATATGCAATATTTTCAGCAGAAGAGTAGGAGAATATGGTGCTTGCCAAAGGCAATGCTGCAAATGAAATATCCTGAAGGATATTGTACGGTATATGTAAAGGAACAGGTCAGCAACGACTTTTTAACAATGAATTATCTTCCTTATAACTATAGTGAACGATGACAGAGTTTGATGAACCAGAGGAGCGCTCTGTGAGATTTGCAGATTAGCTGCTCTGTGCTGTAGTGTGTGTTCATAATTGTTGTGTGTCATGCAAACTGAAAACAGCAGAGGGCATCCTTACCGGTTCCTTGATATGATGTATTTTATATGCATTTCTTATAAAAATATTCAAGGTTTTCAAATGTTGCTTATTTACAAGTCACATATTATACCCAATGTGTACTTTTATTACATACTCATGCCCAAAGAAAACAGTTTTAAAAAGAATATTTTTTAATAATAATAATAATAATACATTTAATTTAAATAGCACCTTTTTCATGCTCAAGGTGCATATACCTTTCAGCTGAAATCTTAAAGTAAAAAATGGAAGTGTGCTCCTGATATAGTATTCACACACTTGTGGTCAGATGAATGTTATTTCACTAACAAGAACAGAACTGCCTTCCTATTGGCCTCTTTCTGTCTTCTTCATCTTCTTCTTCTTTCGGCTGCTCCCGTGAAGGGTTGCCACAGCGGATCATCTTCTTCCATGTCTTTCTGTCCTTGTCATCTTGCTCTGTTACACCCATCAGCTGCATGTCATCTCTCACCACATCCATAAACCTTCTCTTAGGCCTTCCTCTTTTCCTCTTCCCTGGCAGCTCTATCCTTAGCATCCTTCTCCCAATATACCCAGCATCTCTCCTCTGCACATGTCCAAACCAAGGCATTCTCACCTCTCTGACTTTGTCTCCCAACCGTCCAACTTGAGCTGACCCTCTAATGTCCTCATTTCTAATCCTGTTCATACTCATCACACCCAAAGCAAATCTTAGCATCTTTAACTCTGCCACCTCCAGCTCTGTCTCCTTTTTTTGGTCTCCAACCCATATGACATAGCTGGTCTCACTACCGTCCCGTAGATCTTCCCTTTCACTCTTGCTGATACTCGTCTGTCACAAATCACTCCTGTCACTCTTCTCCACCCATTCCACCCTGCCTGCACTCTCTTTTTCACCTCTCTTTCTTCCACAATCCCCATTACTCTGTACTGTTCATCCCAAGTATTTAAACTCATCCACCTTCGTCAACTCTACTCCCTTCATCCTCACCATTCCACTGACCTCCCTCTCATTCACACACATGTATTCTGTCTTGGTGTTCCTACTGACCTTCATTCCTCTCCTCTCCAAAGGGTATCTCCACCTCTCCAGGGTCTCCTCAACCTATTCCCTACTATCGCTACAGATCACAATGTCATCAGCAAATATCATAGTCCACGGGGACTCCTGTCTAATCTCGTCTGTCAACCTGTCCATCACCATTACAAATAAGAAAGGGCTCAGAGCCGATCCCTGATGTAATCCCACTTCCACCTTGAATGCATCCGTCACTCCTACCGCAGACCTCACCACTGTCACACTTCCCTCGTACATATCCTGTACAACTCTTACGTACTTCTCTGCCACTCCCGACTTCCTCATATAAAAAGTGTATGGAAGTGCATAATATATTGTAGTAGTTGAGTGTGGTCTTCGGGACAAAAAACAACCCAAAGACTCTCTATCAGTTTTATTATATTCGTGAACTTGGAGTGGCGTCAGTTAACTCTTAAGAATGACCCAGTGCTGAGGACATGGACCCACCTGTGCTTGCTGCCCCACTGGCTTTCATAAGAACACACTGCCGATACCGTATCTTAGCCGTATCGCTGGCATATGAGTCCTATTAATCTTTGCCTCTAGAAAATACCTCCAGATAGACAAATGTTTTTAATGAAAACTTCAAGCCATGCCCTCCGTTGCTGAGGTATTTCACTTGCATGTTGTTGAGTCGCAGCATTTGCTTCGTTTCGACTTTGCGTCTCTTCTTCTGTTTCATTAGCACAATGTCGTTGTCGTGCGGCAGTGTTTGCTGCACGTAGGTCTTTCGTAGTGAGAAGTGAGGTGCATGCAAAACTCAAAAACATGGCAAGTATATGCCATCTAGTGTCTGTGGTTGAGCGGACTGCTCCATACACACACAGGTTTTTCATTTATATATATCTAATATGCTGAATCTGCGGTGGGCTGGTGCCCTGCCTGGGGTTTGTTTCCTGCCTTGTGCCCTGTGTTGGCTAGGATTGGCTCCAGCAGACCCCTGTGACCTTGTAGATAGGATATAGCAGGTTGGATAATGGATGGATACTATGCTGAATATGATATCTCGCAGCAGTTTTTCTGGCCTTCTGCAGTTGTACTTTGCTGCCCATTCAGATTTATTAGACAAGCATTGGAGATGAGTGTCACTTTTTAAATAGTTACGTGAAGAGACCTGTGATGAAATGTAGTCAAATGCAGTACTGTACATCTTTTACAAGAGAACGTTACAGTGTTTCAGTCACCTGATCTTTTTATTTATTTAAAAAAAGGCTTTCTTTTAGAGGTGATATTTCTATATAATGAAAATAACAGTGATTTACGCAGAGCAGATCATATTTTTAATTTAGTCTGATTTTCTTTACCGAGTTTGCAGTCATTGCCAAAACCAACAGCATTGTTTGCTATGCGCTACATGACTGTACTGTCATGATAACTAATAAACACTGTTTAGCACTCTGACTCATATCTGTACATTCTGTCCTGTTTATGGAAAATAGTAACAGCATGTGTTCCCTTTTACCCTATTAGACACAGATGTGACACAAAGAGTGGGGTTTAAGTTAGTCAACCAGTGGGGTCCAAACAAGTTGGATAAATATACCTTGAACATTATAAGAGATGGAGCTTCCTGGATCGATATGCTGCATCTATTTTACAATATTATTTTGTCTTGGGAGAAATTCTGCATTGTACAGTGCAATGGTTCCCAGCCTTTTCTATACCCTAACACCCCTAGAAAGTGTTTGATGTATGTTTGCACCCCTACAAAAGTAACACCACATTTGAAAATGAAGACTTTGAATTTCTCAATTTTTGAATCACAAATTGAACCACATACAGTAAGTACTGGGGGTGAACTCAAAAAATAAGCTTTTAACTGTATACAATTTCAATATAAATTACCTTTATGAATCTCAATGAGCTCAGACACTCAATAGAAGATTCCAGGGGTTGGGTTATCCCATGAAACATCAAGTGTCATGAGGAAATAACACAAGATCAACAATTGAAGGGTATGGGGGATTGGAGACGCCCCCACCCATGATGCAACGGTTGCCGTTGTGCTACTAAGCGATCAAACACAGTCAACGAGGTGTCTCGCCCTGCACTGCAGTTCAAACACAGAGGCGACACACAATTCAGATTGCTGCGCCACTGCCAGGACCACCAGCAGGAGAGATGGGCTAAGTGTAAGCGGCAGGTGTTACATCCAATTCAGTCCCCTTTGCCTTCCCCCAGCAACAGTGTCAATCAAACTTCAGAATCAGTGACGTTAACGATCAGGGCTTCTGCAGAAGTCAGTACTAGACCTTGGCCATTTCTGTGGATTATTTCAAGGTCCAAATTCTATTTTCTTAAAAAGAGCTGCTGTATTTACGCGTGTACCACGTGCACATTTTTTCCCGAAAATTAACATTAGAAAATCAGGTGCGCGTCATACACAAGGAAATTTTTTTCTGTAATGTTTACTTCTGCTTGGACTCTCTCACTCTTTCTCTCTCTCGTTCGCGCGCTCTCTCTCTCTCGTTCACTCTCTCTCTCACTTGCTCTCTCTCTCTCTCTTTCGAGCAGAAGAAAGAAAAACTTTCGTCATGCAACAAAAACAGAAGGGCATTTCGCGGAAAACGTGCCCTAAACACTTCCTATACAATCACAACGTGTGTCGTACACGGGGCAAAACATTTTTTCGCGATTTTCTTTGTAAGAATTAGGGTTCGCGTCTTAAACGAGGGCGCGTGGTACACGAGTAAATACGGTGTTCACCTTTACGAATGCTCAGCCTACAGCAAGGAACCTGCGAGAATGTACATTTCTGCGGCTTATTCACAGTCGACAATCGCAGGTACAATGCTTGATTCTTTTCATATCACAGAACAGGAGCACTAACTACTAAATGACCTACAAATGATGACGATGAAGTCATACAACACCCCTTATTTAATTTTGGAGAATCGTGACGTAGCCTTCCTCTTTGTCACGCCACCTGAAATGCCATCTGCGGCCTTCCCAGGTGGGGAATCCCTGGCATTATGATAAACGTTACTTGCTCAATGACCCAGCAATACTTGATATTTTTAAAGTGATCAATCAGGATATGACTTTAAAGATTTTCATTATGAATAGTTTACCTTGCATCAGATGTATGCTGAGCTTTCACGTCCAACAATAACGATGGATTCTAGTGGACTTTCCATTGGTGCACTGACTAATGAAGGTCAGCATAATACTTAATGTAGTAATGTGACCCATTTTTTCTTTCCTTCTATTCAATCCATGCTATCTTCACAAAACTATTTGTTATTCTTGAATGATTATCTAAAACGACAATCATGCGGAGGAAATTAGTTCATTTTTTGGTGCGTAATGAGAAGTTTCATTCCAGGGGGTTTTCCAAAAAAAAAGTAGTCACACAGTCTGCATTGGTGCACATGTATTACACTACCGCAACCTTAAACCGAAAGAAACAAGATGAAATTCTGAAATATTTAAACGAACAAAACATTTAAACCAATGGCAAACTGTAACAAACAACAGAAATAGTATTAGCAGCTAGACTTATTTTGCTGACCGGAGGTGTCTTTGAATAGCAAAGTGCGGACTCCAAAAGAAGTATATCTGGGTTTTTCATAGCCAGCTTAGTGTAAAGACATGTGTGCGGTCACGTACAAATGCATGCCTGTGCAAATGTGACTCCTGAGCAACTAAACATTAAGAAACATAAGAAATCTGACAAATGAGAGGAGACCATTCAGTCCATCAAGTCAGTTTGTTTAGCTGATAGCTAAACTGCCCCAATATCTCAGTTCGATTCTTCTTTGACTCCATGTTTCTGTAGTTTGTTCCAGAGTTCCACAACTCTTTGCGTAAAGAAGTGCTTCCTGGCTTCAGCCCTAGCGTGTCCCCTACATTTTTTTCTGCAGAGAATATGCACCTGTCTTTCCAATTTCAATTTGTTCCAATATGAACTAAAACTGATCTTCTCCTAACCTCGCCCATAACCGGTCCGCTCTTTGAGTTACGTGGGAAACTCTTGCTCCTGGTAAGTAGGATACTGTGGTTGACTCCTGATCTCTACTGCATATCGAGCTGCCGGTTTGTCGGAGGATGGAATCTCCAACAATGAGTATTTCACTTTTCTGCCCCTACTTCTCTTTAACTGGGCTTGAAGGCAGAATTTTCCTCAGACTTTTGAAGCAAGTTATACCTGTGGGTAAGTTCAGTCTTATTTTCTGGTGAGATGCTCTGGTTCCTTGCTCCTCTTTTGACTACCTGTGTCCAAGTTTGATTTGTTGTTATCAGTAACTGCTTGATAAATGGCGCTGGTAAGACAATAAATATTAATGGGGAAAACAAATCTTAAAATCTGAACATTTTGAACAGCCAATATGTTGTCCATAAGTTATAAATCATCCTCAACAAACACTTTACAGTACAAATGATGAAATCCTACCATATCCTCTAGATGCTCCAGTTTCCTTCCATGGTACACAAACAGAGGTAGATTGGTAGGTTAGGAAGATTAGATTGGCAGTTCAAGGTAGGTGCTACATGTGCTGTATGTTGGTTTGGCTGCTCTTTCATTGTTGGATCCAACTTTCATCCTTTAGGGAAAAAAATGAATTACAGAACAGGGTTTGACAGGTCCTGGAAAGAAAGAGAATGCTGTGAGGAAGACGGCCTTCAGCAGGGGGTTGTAAGACCTGTAATTTTTACTTTGTACCCGTGTAACAGATGGCTGGGACACCCCTGAGATGGAAGGATGGGGGAAAGCAGCTACTTGTGGACACTGTCTCCCCCAAAATGCTAGATGGCAGCTTCCCTGGAGTGTAGCAGTGCCCCGAATTCCCACAGGGCAACTTGGGAATTAGAGTTCGGTGTCATAGCCCTGTTGGGTGCCACCAGAGTCTGCTACGAAAGGACCTGGGGAGTCATGCTTCCCTTATAGCCCGGAAGTACTAGGAAGTCATGAGGACGGTAGCCCCGAAGTACTTCCGGGCTGATTAAAGGACTGGGATTCTCCATCGGACCCGGAAGTGCTGGCAGGTCACATGGATGGAAGAGCAGAAGCACTTCCGGGTCAAGGACTATATGAAGGACTGTTGGGAACCCAGCAAATGAGCCGGAGTCGGGAGGAGATGGACAACGCTTGCTGGAAGGTGTGGAGGAGAGATTGGGCTTAATATTTGTTTGTTTATTGGTGGATGTGGTGCTTACAGGCTAGCATTCAAAGAAGATGAAGCATTGAAATACTTCTGAGTGCTTTTAACCTGTGTCCTGTGCTTCTGTCAGTTGGGTTTAAAGGGGCAACAGTGACCTCTAGGGTCCACACCCTGGAAGTAACTTACCTGAGAGCACTATACAGGCAATGGGTTTGGAGGTTTGGACACCTTGTAGCGGCCCGGTGCCGCTAATATTCACACCGTCAAGAAGATGGTGGTTTATTTAATGTTATGGTGGAGATTCCAGGGACGCACCCAGCCTTGGCCCGACCCGCACGCACTCACAAACAGAGACAAAAACAAAGCAAACCAGTAATCAAACAACAATTAAGGAATGTAATGAAAACAAATGAAATAAATGAAAACAACCTGTTCCCCTTACGGCGATATTACATTAAATAAACAAAGCACAAGCAAAACACACACGACAAAGTCCTTGAAAAATGGCAACGGATGAAATGAAATAATGAAGATAGATAGTCCAGAGAGCTGCACGTTGAATAGGAATGTAAAGACAGTCCTACCAGTAGTTCCTGAAATGGTGAAGACGGGTTCAGGAGCGTTCCTTTCTTCGCAGGGTGGCCATGAATCCATATACAGTCCTCATGTACACAGGCAGACAGCAGACAATCCAGACCCCAACAACGAAACAATCCAGGACAAAACAATTAAGTACAGGCAACCCAACAGAAGGCAGACAGACAGGAACTTGGAACACCGATTACATAAAACACCTCTCCTCCTTATGGTCACCTACCCCCTTTTAAAAGCCACGCTGACCTCCTTTGACCCCAACAGCCCCTGCACCCTTGACAGAAGACCAATCAGAGCCACGGCAGGGACTGCTGGGAGATGCAGTTTTAACTTTTAGTGGCACCGCTACAACCTGAATTCCAAACAATGAAGTTGGAGCCCAGGTAAGGACTGTAAGGACTGGTATAAGGCCAATTTATGACCTCCAGATTATCTGTTGGCTAGGTGGGAAAATAAAGATCCATGATTTACATTTAAGGTAGATTTAATGGCTGTTACTGTTAAGGACCACTATAAAGGGAAACAGGGTGGTTACCGACCAAAACTTTAAGGCCAATAAAATAAGAGTAGTCAAAAAACTCCAAAACAAGTAAATTTCTTCCCCTTCCACCTCCTTTCTATGACTCTAACTAACTAGAGAAAGTTGGATGGCTTCCTTTTATTTTGGACCGGGGAATACTTCCAGTGCCATAGTACTGAATGGCAGGAAGCACTTCCGGGTCATGAGGAAGCCCTACGAGAAAAAGGTGGTCCCTCTCTCTGCAGTGGCACCCAAGGACCCTGACAGGACTGTCCTTCAGGACTATGATTCCCATGGATCATTGCGGGCATCAACACCGTGTCCACGTCAGAGGCGCACCGCCATCCAGTGCACAGGGGGAGGAACTGCTCTTGGCAAGCAGCCCTCCCCCAATCCCTCCATTTATCCTTCACCGCGACTGGGATAATAATCAAGTCTCATCCCGGCCTATGTTGTGGCAAAGATCTCATTCGGGCTGCCAGTCCATCCCCAGTGGCACTTACAGAGGCTAAATAGAGGGCAGTATATCACTCGCCACAGAATTCTTGCTTGCACAGTCATGAGGCAACCCATCCAGAACACGTCTGGGACCTTCTTTAAGAAACACCAGGTTAGACGATATATACTGATAATTGCATGCTGTGTACTGTGAGTATTCTCAGTCTTACTTTGGAGACTGCTGACAAACCTGAGTTAAAAAACTATTAAGAGACTGTAAAGGTGCAAAAGGGGGACACGTTAGCCTAAAAGAGGATTGGGGTACCACCTGGTAGCCCCATTTAGAGTTGGAGGCGTACAGAAAGAAGAAAAAAGCAGACAGGCCCGTTCCTTGTGGTGCCCCAGTGTTGCTGACATGGTCCTTGAGTCTATCTGCCCAACAGATAGTTCATTATCCAGGACACCACAGGCTCATCTACCTGCATATCTCTGAGATGACCCTAAACTGACCCCTTAACAGGGATGGCGGGATGGTATTGAAGGCACTGGAGAAGTTAAACAACATCACCGTCACAGTGCGGCCAGCTTTGTCCTGGTGAGAATGAGCCTTTCCTCTGCTGTGGGAGATTTCCATTTCACGCTCCAGCCTGGATGCCAGAACTATGTAGAGATCTGTTCCATCCATCCATCCATTTTCCAACCCGCTGAATCCAAACACAGGGTCACGGCGGTCTGCTGGAGCCAATCTCAGCCAACACAGGGCACAAGGCAGAAACTAATCCCGGGCAGGGTGCCAACCCACCGCAGGACACACACAAACACACCCACACACCAAGCACACACTAGGGCCAATTTAGAATCGCCAATCCACCTAACCTGCATGTCTTTGGACTGTGGGAGGAAACCGGAGCGCCCGGAGGAAACCCACGCAGACACGGGGAGAACATGCAAACTCCATGCAGGGAGGACCCGGGAAGCGAACCCAGGTCTCCCAACTGCGAGGCAGCAGCGCTACCCACTGCGCCACCGTGCTGCCCTAGAGATCTGTTCAATTGGCGTAAGTATACACAAAGCAACTTTCACTTTCTGCTTTTGTGGTTAGATGAGGTGATAGACTATCAACAAATATCCAAAACACAGTTGCTGCAATAAGCAAAATAATATTTTAAAAACAACTTAAGGATAATGGACAGAGTGGTGCCTCTGAGGTAGGGATCTGTGCTGGCAATCTCCAGGTTGCTGGTTCGAATCCCATAAACGCCAGAATTGACTCCCTTGAGCAAGGCCCTTAACCTGCAATTGCTACATCCTGGGTGTGACGTTAATCTGCATCCAGCCCTGCAAGCAGGTCCTCCAACTTTCAAGGGAAAATTTAGGGGTTGGTAGCCAGATTGGCAAAGCAGCCACCGTAACAAAAACCTCACACTGCTCCAGTGTGGTGCTGAGGTGTGTAATAATTTATGAGTCCAAGACATTATAAAGGTTTGGGGCAGCCACCCGTATATTGTTTTTCCCAGCTGCAAAAGGGTTTTTTGTATCACAAGCATGATGTGCATCTGACAGAATCCAAGACAGAACTGACTATAATAGCCCCAAATGGAGGCTTTAAAGGTCTGGAGAGGAAATGATGTCATCAAAATGGCCAGAACCAGAAGTGGCGTCAGCAAAGGGGCCGGCTTCGGAAGTGACGTCAGCAAATGGGCCGGCTTCAGAAGTGACATCAGCAAAGGGGCCGGCTTCGGAAGTGACGTCTTCTGAGGCGCCGGAACCTTGCAGGATTTCCCGGGAAAGGTCTGTAGGGAACTGAGAAGACAGCCAGCGCACTCCGCCATCCCCTGGTCAGATGTTTTATTACACTTACTCATACCCTTTAGCTGTCTCCTACTCGCACGTGTGTGACAGGTGTCACCCGCTGCACTCGGGTCCCAATCATGGTGGTTTGTTGTGTGATGGGTACGGTAACGCACTATCAGTGCATGCTCCCAACCTCTCCCTTATAGATAATAAAAGATGAAATATGTTCAAGTCTATAGAGACAAAAGACAACAACAAACAGCACAGAATATAAACTCATCCATCCATCCATCCATTTTCCAACCCACTGAATCCGAACACAGGGTCACGGGGGTCTGCCGGAGCCAATCCCAGCCAACACAGGGCAGGAACCAATCCTGGGCACGGTGCCAACTGACCGCAGGACACACACAAACACACCCACACACCAAGCACACACTAGGGCCAATTTAGAATCGCCAATCCACCTAACCTGCATGTCTTTGGACTGTGGGAGGAAACCGGAGCGCCCGGAGGAAACCCACGCAGACACGGGGAGAACATGCAAACTCCACGCAGGGAGGGCCCGGGAAGTGAACCCGGGTCCCCAGGTCTCACAACTGCGAGGCAGCAGCGCTACCCACTGCGCCACCGTGCCGCCCATATAAATTCATATTAGCTTATTTTATCTTTTTTCTCTCATATAGAAAAAGGCACAAAAGTTATGAATTCTATTTTCCTAATTTTCATCTAGCTCCGGTTTCCTCCCACAGTCCAAAGACATGCAGATTAGGTGTATTGGCGATCCTAAATTGTCCCTAGTGTGTGCTTGGTGTGTGGGTGTGTGTGCCCTGCGGTGGGCTGGCACCCTGCCTGGGGATTTGTTCCTGCCTTGCACCCTGAGTTGGCTGGGATTGGCTCCAGCAGACCCCCCGTGTTAGGATATAGCGAGTTGGACAATGACTGACTGACTGACTAATTTTCATCTAAAGAATTTGCCCACGACTGGCCTTAAAAATATTCTTGCCAGAATTGTGGTCTTCCTGCTGGTTAGATGTGTCCCTGTTTATCATGACTGCATACATTACTCCACCGCTTGAGCTTTGGATTTCTTCACAGCCCACCTGCGCTTGCTCAGCTCCTCTGTGTGTGAGTGTGTGGGTGGATGTATGTGGGTGATATGCCTCCAACTGAATTTACAAATACGTAGACTTTTATAACAGCTTAAGGCTTATCCTTCACACAGGTTACTACTTTCAGCTAGAGTGATAAAGAAACACAGAATACTGTACACTAGATGGTTTTACTTCAACTAGACACTTATAACAGAATTAAAGCTATAAAGTATATGTCTCTATTTGATTCTTGTCGCCTGCATGTGACGATTTCTCCTGGATTGCTGCAGGGTCAGTAGTGTTTGTCTGGTCTGATCACTTGGTCTTTATTTGTCCAGATGATCTTTTCACTTTTGGCTTTGGTCACCCCTTATGCCAATGGACTGTCTTTGAGGTTTCACACACAGCGGCCCCCTTCTAGTTAGCATAAAAATTGCATCTGCTGGGCAGACGGTTATCAGTCGACTCCCCTCTTGAGCAAGATGAGCGTGTGGCTTTACATACAGTCTCTCCTACTTGGGCACTTTGCTTTCTTTTAGCAAGTGTGGATTCCATGTGGCACCCATACCCAACTCCGTTACACACTGAGTGTGGTCTGGCGCTAGATTGTAGTGGCCACAGGGTGTTCAGATTCACATTGTTTATTTACTTATATATTTATTTTGTAATCAAATTTTTATTGATAAAATGAAAAAAGAATACAGTGAAAGGAAACCAACAATGCTAACTAATTTTTGAGCTATGTAAGAACAAAAAAAAAACATTCTCCCACCAGTGGTGACCACCACACCCCACCTGATCCCACCACACCCCTACCTCTGATGGCTAATTAAACAGAAACACAATACGAGGCAGGTGTCGACAGGTAAACTGGCCCACATACAAACACACACATATACACACACCCCATGCTCAGCAAATTAAGAAAGGTGGACATGAGAAACTCCAACCACTGACTTGACAGCATGAAGCCAGTTGTGGACAGCAGAGCCAGAAGAGTTGTTGATCCAGGATGCAGAAAGTTCAAGAAGGAAAAGATTGTATATAAACGTTGTGACAAGACCACTAGGGGGCGTGCCAGCTACCCAACCCGACACAGACAGACACGGGAGGCACACTTATAAAACAAATAAATGTTTTATTTTCCCCGTTCCCACAGGCACAACACAGTCCCAATAAGCACCAAACACACACACAATACTTGTTCTTCTTCTTCTTTTCTCCTCCACTCCTCTCCAGCAAGCTTTGTCTCCCTCCTCCCGACTCTGGCTGCTGGCTCCTTTTATAGCCCACC
Source organism: Erpetoichthys calabaricus (assembly GCF_900747795.2). Classification (NCBI taxonomy): domain Eukaryota; kingdom Metazoa; phylum Chordata; class Cladistia; order Polypteriformes; family Polypteridae; genus Erpetoichthys; species Erpetoichthys calabaricus. The sequence goes on from NC_041403.2 coordinate 153,130,680, forward strand.
CAGAAGTGCTCCAGGTGTTTGATGACCCATTTCCGGCTGATCTTCCGGGTGTGGTGGAAGAACCACCCACCTGGGCTCAGGAACAACTGTAGTGCCCCCTGGCGGCACCCCCGGATCCCAACAGGGTTGTAGAGAACTCGATCTCCCATGGAGCCCTGCTGGAATCCAAGGCACCACTGCTACGCATGGGGCTGCCCTCTAGCGTCCCGGGGGAGGTACTGCTCTGCCCATCTGCCGCAACGTCTACACTTGGAAGTGTGTGTGTCTGTCTGTCCAACCCGGAAGTGCGAGGCTACAGCAGGAAGCTCAAGGAAATCGACTCTGTCACCAAAGTGAAACTGCCGAGAAAAGAGAAACTCCTTTAGCCATTAATACACAAGTGAGGTGAGCACATCAGCAAAACACAACCTCCGAAGAAATAGAAACTCGCTTTGCCACTAATACACAAGCAAGGCGAGCACATTAGCAAAGCGAAACCCCCGAAGAAAGCGAAACTCGCTTAGCCGCTGATAGACAACAGAGGTGAGCACGTCTGCAAAACAAAACATCCTAGGAAAGAGAAACTCGCTTAGCCGCTGATAGACAACAGAGGTGAGCACGTCTGCAAAACAAAACCTCCAAAGAAAGAGAAACTCACTTCGCTGCTAAACACAAGCAAGGCGAGCACATTGGCAAAGCGAAAACCCCCGAAGAAAACGAAACTCGCTTAGCCGCTGATAGACAACAGAGGTAAGCACGTCTGCAAAACAAAACCTCCAAAGAAAGAGAAACTCACTTTGCCGCTAATATACAAGCAAGGCGAGCACGTCGGAAAAACAAGACCTCCTAGGAAAGAGAAACTCACTTAGCCGCTGATAGACAACAGAGGTCAGCACGTCTGCAAAACAAAACCTCCGAAGAAAGAGAAACTCACTTCGCCGCTAATACACAAGCAAGGCGAGCACATTGGCAAAGCGAAACCCCCGAAGAAAGCGAAACTTGCTTAGCCGCTGATAGACAACAGAGGTGAGCACATCGGCAAAACAAAACCTCCTAGGAAAGAGAAACTCACTTAGCCGCTAACACACAAGCAAGGTGAGCATGTCGGCAAAACAAAACCTCCAAGGAGAGATAAACTTGCTTAGCTGCTAATGCACAAGCGATGCAATGGATTGATTGAAGTGCCAGAATCCATGGTTTCTAGAAGCTCTGGCTTTTTACAGCACGGGCTTACACAGCTAGTATACCATAATTGTGAAGAAATAACTTTGACTTGGGAATACCAATCTTATCCTTTAAATTAAATAAATGGAAAATAATGTTATAATAACAAGCAGAGACAATAAAGAGTGTTGGTGCACCGATGGGAAAACCTCGTATCGTTGATTTTGAAAAGAAGAACAAACACGATTAATAGCATTGAGGAAAATGTCTTTTCAGACAGGAATCCTATTCTGAGTGATCAAAAAAATTGCGGAGCTTCCAAGCAGACAGACACTGGAAGTGGCAATGCTTGCTGGGATAGGCTCCATTTGGACTACACCCTTCCCTGAATAAGCTGGCCAGGATGATGGATGAATGAATGGAGGCAGAGCCTGAAGTGGGACAGTATGCACTGATATGCCATACCAGCTTTCTCCCGCTTAAGGACTGTATGTATGCAAATGATTTCTGTTCATTTTTTGTCTGTCACGAGGCGGATTGCCATTGGCAGTGACGCCGGTAGAGGAAAAGCCATCTATCTTCCGGTCTGCAGAGGGAGGAAAAGAGAAGGTGTGATCACACAGTGCCAACCCCTGGAGCCGCAGAGAATTACCACTACCAGAGCCCTTAAACTGTTCCCTATCCGTACGCACGTGACAATGTATTAAATGAACAATGAAAAAAACAATTAAATAAAAAACGCACGTGCGGAAACCCACCTGAATAAACCTCAATGGAGTTAAACACAGACACAAAAAAGCCACAAGATGATACACATTAAATGATACATGGTAAACACTCGCAAACTCAGTCCTGTACCAAACTGCAGATGATGCTGAAGAAATGAAATGTCCCCTGTGAACAGCCTCATGAGTGAATTGTAAAATTTTGCCCTACTGTGAACAGATTGTCTGTTGATGATTAGTAAATGTTGGAACGCACTCAACAGATGACGACGACTTCCAGCACAGACGAAATCACACTAGCAAACCAGCACAGGACACAGAAAACAAATCCAGGAAACACTGTAATCCTCGGAGTTTGGGTAATTGTAATCTGAATGAATGGTTTGGTGCAGAAGTAAAACAGATGACATAACACATACAAAAAACAATCACGATCCTCTGCCAGAAATCAAGCTCTTTGGCTGTCTCTGTAATCAAGTAGGCTGGTTAGGGTCAGCAGCTCTAATATGGGGAGCTCCAATATGTGGAAGCTCATGTCAAAATTGAGATGCCATCTTCTCGGGGATGTCTGGCTTTATAACTGCACTCGTTAAAGTAGTAAATGACTTGCGTGTTAATGCAGACAGAGGCCATTTTGTCTGTTCTCATCCTCTTAGATCTGAGTGCTGAATTTGGTACCATTGATCACAATATTCTTAGAAATCGCATAAGCTTCTTATGGCTTCTTGTTCAATCCAGTGCCTCGTCTTCTTTCTCCCTGCAGCCCCAGAGTGAACAGCTGAAGCTACGTAGTGACTCAGTGATCCTAAAGCTGCTGGGAATGGACTCAGCCTACCCTAAGCCTAACCCTAACCCTGTAGCGCAGCTACAAGAATAACCTCATGGAGTACAAGGGTTCTCTGGCCACACCCTTGGCCGCAGGGGTCCTTCTACGGACCGGAATTTAAGACTGTGTGGCACAGTGGGCAGAGAATTACTGCAGGCAGTGGGTTTTAAAGGAAGGGGTGAACATTTCACTATTGGTTTTCTTAGTGTGCATAAGTCCAATCTTTTGTCTGATAAATGGTGTAAAATTTTGTTCATCAAGATTGTCAGTGTTTGAGTTATGGCTCTTGGTTCACTAACCATGTAGTAAACCTTGCAGGACTGAGACATCTCTGGACATCATTTACTTGTAATAAGTAATCAGTCTTATCAAACGAGGCCCATTCCCAAGGGATGCTCTTTGGTGAAGTTAAATCTTAGTGAAAGAGGATATGGCAGCAGCCATACCACCTGCACTTCATAGCAATTCATCCACCTGAAGCTAAGCGTGGTCAGGCCTGGCCAATACTTGGATGGTAGATCATCAAAGAAAAGCTAAGGTTGCCAGTGGAATGGAGCCAGCAGGGGGTGCTTACCCTGTGGTCTGTGTGTGGATCCCAATGACGGGGACATCGTGCTGTAAAAATGGCACACATGCCATGATGCAAAGGCATGACAATGTCCACTTGGCTGACTCAGTTAAGAGGTACAAGCCAAGAGGACAACTGAAAAAGTGGCCCTGGAAGCAAAAACTCCCAACACATCATAAGGTTGGGGAGGCCATGGGGAAAGACTATCGAATGTCCTTGAGGCTAAACTGTCTGATGCCACCGAAGGGGAAGGCGTGACCCCTTGTCCAAACTGTGTTAAGGAGGGACGGAGAGGTGCTGACCTCATCTGGGGAAATTGTCAAGTTGTAGAAAGAACACTTTAAGGAACTTCTCAACCCACTGGACAGGTTGAATGTTGGATTCATCTTGGGGTAGGGTGGGTTTTATGACAGTTGCCAGAGTCTCTATGGTGGTCCAAGGACTTCATAGTTTCAAGTCTGCCATGGTGAAAATACATATGTTTGGGCCATTGTGAACATATGACTTGACCATATGACATGTAGTTTTATTGACATGAGTAACGTGCACACTTTTTGATAGTGCTTAATTTTATTCAGCACTGGTCACCATAGACTCTTTTAATCAGAAACTTTGGTTTCTCCATTCTGCATGAAAACATGACAGTAAAATTTTTCCTCCGCCATCACTACAAACTACTTGGGGTAAGAGGAAATGTTAGGAGCATGCACTGATACAGCACATTGCCGTACTCACCACATGACAAACCTTCAGGATCCCAGATTAGGACCCAAGTGCAGCCATGCAACCAATGGGTGACACCTCAGCACCACACTAGTTCAGATGGAATGGAACAGTTTGAAGTTTTTTATGATGGCTAGAGTGCCAATTCTGCCACCAATGCCCAAGTTTTCCCTACTTGCAGGACTGGGTGCAGATTAAAGTCATACCCAATTGCAGGTTAAGGGCCTTGCTCAAAGGCCCAATGGAGTAGAGTCACTCCTGGTGTTTATGGGATTTGAACCGGCAACCTTCCGATTGCCAGTGCAGAACCCTAGCCTCAGAGCCACCACTCCACCCCACTACTTGGGGTAAGTAATAAATAAAAAGAAATCTAATTTTTGGGTGGACTATTCGTTTAATACATTTTTTAAATATAAAGAACTGTGTCTCTTGTATCCTTTGGATCCAAACCTGTGAGACAGGCATGTGTGTTTTTTGTGTTGACCTGCTTGGGGCAGGAATCATGACGCATATAATTCCAAATTTCAGTTCATTTCTGAGAATAGAACTACTCCACAGGATAGGGGCCATGGCAAAACTTCAAAAAGGATGAGTGAGATATGAGAAGGTTAAAGAGTGGGCCCAGATGTTTGATTCTGTTATCTACTAAAGTGGGAGCAGCTCCAAAATGAAACAAGGCCAAAATCCAGGAGCACAGTAGGCAACAAGTTTTTTAGAGCAAACACAGGCATGATCACGATATTAAAACAGATAAACAAGCGATAAAACACTTGTGAGGAATCAAATAAGGTCAGGAGTCCCAAAAAAATAGTTGGGGTGCCAGCTGGACCACCCTTTCTAATATCAGGCACCAAAAAAAAAAAAAAAACTAAACAAAAACATACCCCTTGTGGAGCAACAGAAATCAAGCTCTTTGGCTGTCTCTGTAGTCAAGTAGGCTGGTTAGGGTCAGCAGCTCTAATATGGGGAGCTCCAATATGTGGAAGCTCATGTCCAAATTGAGATGCCACCTTTTTGGGGATGTCTGGCTTTATAACTGCACTCGTTAAAGTAGTAAATGACTTGCATGTTAATGCAGACAGAGGCCATTTTGTCTGTTCTCATCCTCTTAGATCTGAGTGCTGCATTTGATACCATTGATCACAATATTCTTAGAAATCGCCTTAGTCGATGGGTGGGCCTCTCTGGCAGTGTCTTAAATTGTGTTGAATCCCATCTGACAGATAGAAAATTCTTTGTTAGTTGTGGTAATTATACTTCAATATGGTGTTCCACAAGGCTCTATCCTGGGTTCGCTACTCTTTTCGATTTACATGCTTCTGTTAAGTCAGATTATCTTTATCAATAGCACCTGATGACCCCGACACTCTTGATTCAATGACACAATGTCTTACTTGTGTTTCTGAATGGATAACTAGTAATTTTCCTAAACTAAATAAGGAGAAAACAGAAATTATAGTGATTAGCAAAAATAGATATAATGAGGTTATTAGAAATAAACTTGATGCGTTAAGATTAAAAGTCAAGACGGAGGTAAAGAATTTAGGGGTAACTATTGACTCTGACCTGAACTTTAAATCACATACTAATCAGATTACTAGGACAGCATTTTTTCATTTAAGAAATATACCAAAAGTTAGACCTCTTATAACATTGCAAGATGCTGAGAAATTAGTTCATGCTTTTGTTTTCAGTCGACTAGATTACTGTAACACACTCCTCTCAGGACCACCCAAAAAAGACATCAATTGATTGCAACTCGTGCAGAATGCAGCTGCCAGAATCTTAACTAGGAAAAGAAAATCTGAGCACATCACCCCAGTTCTGATATCACTACACTGGTTACCTGTGTCATTTAGAATCTATATATACAATATAATTCACTAAGGCAGCAGACCATGGTAGGCAAGACGCAAGACAGAGCCATGCCCGCCAACTCACAGAGCCCCGCCCACCAACAATTCACTAAGCAGCCGACCATGGCACGCAAGACAGAGACCATGGGATACGCACAACAGAGCCACGCCCGCCAACTCACAGAGCCCTGCCCACCAACTCTAAGACCATGGGATACTCACGACAGAGCCCCGCCCGCCAACTCTAACCCTCCTTTCGCGTCCACCCTCACTCTCGAGGCATGCACATGTGCCAGCATGCAAGACCTCACCAAACACCGCCTCAGTTGCTTTCGTCTCTGCTACAGTCCACATGCACCTCTGAGCCACGTTGACATTTCATTGTTCTTTTCGGCTTCGGCTGCTTTTCTATATATAATCCACCAAGTCGCCCGACCATGGGATACGCACGCACGCAAGACAGAGCCCCGTCCGTCAACTCTAACCCTCCACCAGCGTCATGGGATATGCACGAAGACTCGCTACACCTTAATGTCTGTTCCAGCTGCTTTTCAATATATAATCCACCAAGTCGCCCGACCATGGGATACACACGCACGCAAGACAGAGCCCCGCCCGCCAACTCTAACCCTCCACCCGCGTCATAGGATACGCATGACAGAGCTCCACCCACCAACTCTAATACTCCTCCCACATCCATTACCTTCACATTGTTTTCTTTTTATTTATGATCCCGTTCAACAACTATATGGCGACATCGACTTCTCAACTGTGGCTCCGGAACAACTCAGTACGCGAGCTATATTAAGCGTCACCAACGAAGACTCGCTACACCTTAATGAACAGGTACTGAAACTTATCCCTACCGACAAAGTAACTTACACCAGCGTTGACTCCATCGTCACAGACGATCCCGCAGATCAAGTTTCATTCCCCAAAGAATTTCTTAACAGTCTTACTCCCACTGGCATGCCTCCGCATAAACTCAAAATTAAAATTGGTTCAGTCGTCTCAGAAACCTCATGCCAGCAAGAAGTCTCTGTGATGGCACTAGACAGACTGTTACCAGCATTCACCGCAATGTACTGGAGTATAAAACTATCGCAGCTCCTACCTCAAAAACTGTCCTTATTCCCCGGATATCCCTGACCCCATCAGATTCAAATTTGCCTTTTACTTTTACACGCAGACAATTTCCTGTTAGATTGGCCTTTGCAATGACAATTAATAAGGCACAGGGCCAAACTTTCAAAATGATATGCCTGTATCTGCCAAAACCAGTGATCAGTCACGGACAATTGTATGTTGCTGTCTCCAGAGTTCCATCTTTTCATTCACTCACAGTTGTATCCTCAAACCCACCCCATTTGGACAACTGTTTCATTCAGGAAATGTTCATCCATCAATAAATAATTATGCGGCGAATGCTATGCCGCAGGTTGGCTAGTTAACTTTAAAATACTGCTTATGGTTTACAAAGCCTTAAATAATCTGCTCCTCCCTATATTCCATATTGTCTTTCACCCTACACTCCAAATCGTAACCTTAGATCTTCAAATGAGTGTCTGCTTAGAATTCCAAGAGCTAAACTTAAAAGAAGTTGCGAGGTGGCCTTCTGCTGTTATGTACCTAAAATCTGGAAGAGCTTGCCAATAGGAATTTGCCAGGCTGATACAGTGGAGCACTTTAAAACACAGCTGAAAACACATTACTTTAACATGGCTTTCTCATAACTTCATCTTAGTTTAATCCTAATACTCTGTATATGCATTTCATTATCAATATCATTCCTGGTGGCTCCGTAATCCATACTAACCCCTACTTTCTCTTCTGTTCTTTTTCCGGTTTTCTGTGGTGGTGATCTGCACCCCCACCACCTGATCAAAGCACCGTGATGTCCCTACATTGTTGGATTCAAGGCCGGAAGTACACATGACCGTCATCATTAAGTTCTTCCATGTGAACCCTGAATACAATGAGGACTGATTGAGGTCATTGATGTGAGGTAGAATGCCTAGAGGGGGCTGGGTGGTCTCGTGGTCTCGGAACCCCTGCAAATTTTATTTCTTCTCCAGCTGTCTGGAGTTTTATTTTTTGTTTATTTTCTGTCCTCCCTGGCCATCCGGACCTTACTTTTACTCTATGTTAATTAGTGTTCCCTAATTCTATTTTCTTATTTCTTATTTCTTAAATCTTTTCTTATTTATTTTGTCTTTTTTCTCTTTCTTCATCATGTAAAGCACTTTGAGCTACATCATTTGTATGAAAATGTGCTATAGAAATAAATGTTGTTGTTGTTGTTGTTGTATAGGGACCTAACCAGAAGGCTCAAAACTTCTCAGGATGCAGGCACTGTGGAGGAAAAAAGGGACGACAGTGTTAGCGACAGCGCCCTCTCTGGTACTGGAGTGGCATTGCATACCTTGACTAAGCCCAGATGCCCATGTGTAACGAACATGTTGGAGGAAACAGAAAATGTAACCAAGGTACAATGCAAGACTCAGGAGGAGAGGTGGGAAACCTCCCTGAAATGTGCATGACTATTTATCAGATGAAGCCCCCAATACTGCAGTTGCTAGGCAGCCCTAACCTAAAGGTTAAAGACAGGCATTACCTGATGGGACAAGGGGGAAAAGTAAGAGCCAGTCCTGAAACTGATGCTCACCTTAAAGTTGTGGCATCCAGGCATACTACACTAAAAATGGAGGCTTGAGCAGAGTGAGCAATGTAGACCACAGGACCACCACGGTCATTTCATGAGGGAGCTGCAGCCGAGACAAGGTACACTAGTCCCAGTGACAGAGCAGACACTTATGCTGCAGGACCTTAAGAGTAGGAAGAAAAACAAAAGCGGTGGCACAGGAAAGAGCAAAATTATTTAAGGAAAACAAACGAGGGGACCTTTGTGTTGACTCTGGTTGGAGGTTGCAGTCATACGCTCTATTATTCATGCCTTTGCTATTTTAATTGTTTTTAAATTGGTTTGCCGGAGTGCTCTGTCATTCAAAGAAGTACTGCAGCTTTTAAAAGCTGCTGAAGACTGTTAAGAATCACACTAATCCTTGTTTACAAGTTCTTGTATTCCTCTGGCAGCTCTGTGCTATCAGACCACTTATTACCTCCCACTCTGTTCTTTCAGTAAGTGCCTAAGAACAGGACCACTTAAAAATGATGGAGGGCTTGATTAAACGGTGGGTTCAGACATGTGATGCCATTATCAAATGTTAAGGCATGGTCAAATGCCCAGAGTTTAGCTGAGCCAGGAAGATGGTTTACTACCGCAGACACAGGCATAATGAGGAACAAGAAGGAATTAAGATTAAAAAGCAGGGCTGTCACTCTCATCTCCGAGCTTTCAGTTTAGTTTTACAGTTGGAGTATTTGGTAACACTTTAGGATCTGCAAAAGTGTGTTTATTACTCATGAAAATATGGACAAATTTGTTAGTCCCCTGAAAAAGTGATGCTTGCCTTCTGAATAATGATGAAATGAAAAGCAATGGTCCCCTATATACTTGCGTACCTTTGATATGACATCAAGTAAAACAAAGCAATTGTGAAAGGAGATCAAGTGTTGCTTATTCTAGGAAGATAATCTAAAGTGGTCTGGACACATTTGTTGGTACCCCAAAATAATTGGAGTTGAGGGATTTTTCAAACGACCTGTCTTCTTGAATTCATATCACACACGTCTTCAATCGTGCAATCAGTCATTCAACTGATTTACATGGAGAAAAGCCGTCACTCTGCTGTTTGGTGTGTCCCACATGGAACATGGACCACAGAAAACAAAGGAGAGAGTAGTCTGAGGCGATCAGAAAGAAAATTCTAGACCAGATATTAAAGACAAAGGCTTGAAGATTATCTCCATGCAGCTTGATGCTCCTGTGACAACAGTTGCAAATGTTATCAAGAAGTTTAAGGTCCATGAGACTGTAGTCAACCTTCCAGGACATGGCCGCAAAATGAAAATCAACTTCTCAATGGGCAGAAGAGTAATGAGAATGGTAGACAAAAAAAGCCAAGTACAACTTCCAAAGAGATACAATCTGAACTCCAAGGTCAGGGTCCATCAGTGTCTGATTGCACCATCTGTTGCTTTATATTTGACAGTGAGCTCAATGGCAGATTCCACAAAATGTAAAATAGCCCGACTGGAATTTACTGGAAAACACATATTGACAAGCCACAATACTTCTGGGAGAGTGTCCTTTGGACAAATGAGACAAAACTGGAGCTTTACGACAAGTCACATCAGCTTTGCGTCTACAGACGAAGAAAATGAAGCTGTCAAAGAAAAGAACACCAAAACCTACTGTGAAACATGGAGGAAGATTCATTATGTTTTGGGCCTGTTTTGCTGCATCTGCTGCTAGTCACTTCACCTGCCTGTGCCCTAGTTGGAAAACCAAAAGAAGTGTAATTAATTGTATCATAAATGTTGCAAGTTGCCTTAGATAAAAGCGTTAGCCAAATGTAATCAGAATATAAGTTTAATATGTCACTGTGCTCCGTGCAAATATTTTAAATCTGCTTTTTTTTTCTTCTCACATGTACAGCTAACACAAAGCCAGATTTAGAACTGCTAGGCAAACATCTTAAGACAAGATAAAGACAACTGCGAAATGGGCAACGTGCACTATTTCTGTGTATCAGAGTCAGCATGACATTGGATCTTCTTTTCCTTATTTGGAATGGCATGATTTACCTAAGTGAGGGCCTGCACATGGAGAAAGAGTATAAAGTTTTGGACATTGCCCGGCACAGCTTTGAAGCCGACAGACGGATGGGAGATAACGTCATCCAATCCGGAAAATCTTTCCAACGCAGAGACGAAAATGGCAGACTCTACACAACGTCTTGTCATGGCTTCCCGTCTGTTATGTCGCGTCATTAAAGAAAGCTAAGTTATTTCCCCTATGCCAGTGGTTCTCAACCTGTGGGGCGGGCCCCCCTTGGGGGGGCGCAAAGTAACAAAAAGGGGGGGCGCGAAGATGTGAAAAAAAGAAAACAAGAATCGAAAATATGAAAAATACATCTATTGAAACCAAATTAACTTAAACTACATTCTGATACTAGAAAAATAAATATAGAGTTAGATAAATGTTGATAAAAGTAGGTATAATAAAATATGCATCTATGATATATCATTAATTAATAAAGAACAAATTGGTATTAGTGGGCTCCTTTCAAAAAAACGTTAGGTGGGCGCAATTAAAACTGTTATGAAAACTCGGGTCGCAAATACTTATAGGTTGAGAAACGCTGCCTTATGTAATTTTTTACTGCCGTATCACTAAGGGAGCGGTATTGCCTTTTTACATTATATCTATGTAGTTTTGGGTTATGTAACATGCCGCAATTACAAAAGAACTTATTCCAACAAGGGAGTTAGCACCCCCTACTGGATAGACCAAATAAGTAAATGTAAGTAAAACTGTCAGTATAGCATCTAACACTTCATTACCCAGCCATCATCCTATTCTGGCCCTATTCAGCATTTCATATTCACACATCCCTTTCTGTGACTGGCCTATTAGTATTTGTGGTTGTGAGAGTTTGCAATATCAAGAACAACCTTCTATACCATGGAAAACTGCAGTGTTTTCCATATTAGGTGCTGTCACAGGAGGCTGGCCACGATGGTGCAACCGCCTTCGATGTTGAGGGGACCACAGGGAAGGAGCAAGGGGGGTCAAGCCTACTGGGGCCCGTGGCCACCCCGAGCGTCGTGGAGCCTGGGAGATCGACACTACCAGGGACGCCCGGAGTGCTTCCGGGTGCAAAGGCAGCACTTCTGCCACACCAGGAAGTGCTGCTGGAAGAGCGTCATCAGGCACCTGGAGCACATCCGGGTGGAAATAAAAGTGGCCGCCTCACTCCAATCAGGGAGCTAGAGTCGGGAGCGGGAGCAGGATGAAGCTCTCGTGAGGAGAGGAAAGGCGGCCCACGGACATTTGACAGGAAGGCCCGTGTTAAGGATAATTGGTGCTGGGAGTACTGTGTGCTGTGTGGAACTGTGCTTTAAAATAAACATGTGTTTTGTGTAAAATGCTGGTGTTAGTCTGATGATGTTTGAACCCGGGGTCACAATGCAAAAAACCCTGTAGGGCTCCATGTTGATTTGCCCCACCATCCAACCTTCTGGTTCGTAATTCTCAAACTGCTGCTGACAGGGAGGATGCTTTTAAAAGCTGAATTATACATAATATGAATAAAACAGACAGAGAACTGTCATTATCAAAGAGAGAGCAGATACACATTCACTCATGTTATGGGCCCGGCCACTTTCCAACATTTTAAGCATAGTGGGCATTCTGTGATTGTGTCTAGAAACCCATAAGAAATTGATTGTGATTGAAACAGAGTGCTACACAGCCATTAATTCATTCTTGTTGCTCACAGCAATGACTCTGTGGGTGCTGCCCTGCCAGACGCCAGAACGCATAATGTCACTGCCAGTCTCACTTGATATAAACTACAATTGGAACAACTGACTATTTTAAATGTCCTTTGGGTACTTCATTGTTATTACTAAGCAGATGCATTTATCCAAAACAACTTACATTAAATCATCCAGGCATTCATCCACCTAGTATGTTTGCCAGTTTAGGGGTCCTAGCGTATTCCAGCAGCCACAGCACGAAGGACAAGTTGTGACCCAACACCAGTCCATTACGGGACACTCTCACTTATTCCGAGCCAGCTCACAGCTGCCATTTAATCTAATGTGCATGTATTTGAGACGTAGGAGAACACCAAGAGAAGAACCTTCACAGAAATGAAAAATGTGCAAACTCACGCAAGTATTGTGGCCGTACGAGGGAATGACAGGCTCAACAGAAACTCAGTTTTGTGGCGCCTACCCAGCCGTCACCCGTTTCCTTAAAGGAAAGAACAAAAACGAATTCTCGATGGGTTGAAAATAAAACAAACACAGTTGTCAGCAAATAACCTGACCTTGACAAAATATAGGCATTCATAATTGTAACTGACGAGCTCCTTCGCTCTGGTTGCATGGTTGAGAAGCGACATTTCCTTCTGGGTGGTCGCCCTTTTATAGCCCAGTGACCAGAAGGGGTGGAGTCAGTTGCCCTCACTGGGCAGTTTCTCTGTACTGTGGAAGAAGAGAAAGGTAAGACATTTAGCAGCAGTGCCCCCTCTCAGTTTGGGGTAGAACTACATGCCAGGGTGGACCTCAGAGGGTGAGGGTGACAGTAGGTACTCAGCTGGCATTCAGGACTCTGGGGGGATGAGGCAGTAGGGCTGTGTCACTATGGAAATAAATACATTTGTGGATTAACAAGGAAGTACATCATTAACAAGTTAAAAAAATGTTAAAGTAGGTCATAGTTTAGATGAAAGCTAGCAATTTAACAAGATCTTTAAAGAGGGAAGGGAAGAAAACCTGAGTAGTCGCAAGATACTGTGTGAAAAGGTACATTTTATGTAGGAAATTGACACATTTGTTTGTGAGCTGCTGTGTTCAGATGCATCTTGCAAATCAATACCCGAATTAGAACATGATGTTCCATACAGAGCCATGAAGAGACAAATAACAGTGATGGTATAATAACTGTTTTTGTTTCCTTTCAAGCATGTTTTCTCACATGAATATTACTAAAAGAGAAAAGTGGGAGATTGAAGTATTAGTGAAACGTATTATTGAAATAATATTCTGCATGTCCATATTCCAAATCTGTTTATTCAGAACAGGGTCAGGGGGCAGCTGGAGCCTACACCAGCAACCATAGGGTGCAAGGCAGGAACAATCCCTGGACAAGATGCCATCCCATCACAGGGTGAACACACACCCACACACCGCTATGATGGCCAGTGTAGTGCCGCCAATACACCTAACCTGCATGTCTTTGGACTGTGCAGGGAAACCCGGACAGACACGGGGAGAACATGCAAACTCCACACAGAAGAGCACCAGGGGTTTCAACCTAAAACAGCTCTTATCATTCAGAAAACTCACAGATTTCTGAGAATTTTCATTACCAGTAGAAATGCTTAGTTTTAGCTTAGTAAAGCTGAGAGAAAGACTTGTGGGCTGGCGCGAGGATGTGACGATCATTGAAAACGGTTAAAGACAGATAAGACATGAGAGTGTTTTGTGGCACCTAACAGCCAACCCCGTATAATTATTAACATTTGGTTGAAAAAGAAATGCATGTTAAAGACGCAAAAATGAGTCGTTCTGACTTTCGTATCAGGCAGACTTCTGTTTATTAGGCATTCTGGGAGGATGAGGTGGCGGCATGTGGGCGGACCCAGGAAGTGACATCAAAGGTGGAATGGTGTCAGTCTTTCTTTCTGCAGAGGAAGGAGAAGAGAGGTCATCCTTATGCAGTACCACGTCAAGTCTCGGCGGGGAATTACCATCAACTGTGGCAGACAGCCGGGTCCCATGCCCAGCCGGGATGCCCCTTTGACACTGGATCCGGGGGAGCAGCCATGGGATGCACACTATGTCCCCTGGAACGTGTGGTGGCAGCCCTCCTGGGTTACTTTGGGGCCACAGGCCTGGGACTTCAGGGCTCAGCCCTGTTGAGCTCCGTGGCCACCACCAGGAGGAGCTGCACGGCTTAACGAGCCTGTGTGGGCTGAAATGCAGCCACACCCGGAAGTGCATCCTGAATTAGGTTAATTATCACCTGAAGCACTTCCGGGTGGGCTGTAAGAAAAGCCCACAGCCACTACTCCAGGTGCCAAAGTCGGGAGGAGTAGGACAAAACTGCCTGGGAGGAGTGGATGAAGAAGAAGAAGAGTGTGTTGGTGTTTTCGTTTGGTGTGTTTTTGGGGACTGTGTGGGGCCTGTGGGACACGGGGAACACGTGCCCCACGGCTGAAGAGAAAATTAATCTTTTATTTTCATTTTCATGTGCCTCCGGTGTCAGTCGGTGTCCGGTCGGCGCCAACCAAGCGCTTCTGCCACACAACCAATCCCATAAATTGCTTCACAAACACCCCGCATGTGACAAAGCTTTATATGAAATGCCACTTAACTTTGACATTTGACTCCTGGTGGCAGTTAAGGAATGAAGTAGTTAAAAAAATGAATTCATGAATGCAGCTTGCCTTAGGAAACATTAAATAAATAAATGTTGTTCAAATGAGCTCCACCACTAACAATGCATTTTTATAGAAGAATTAAACATACTCTGGTTTCCATTGGGTGGCACGGTGGCGCAGTGGGTAGCACTGCTGCCTCGCAGTTGGGAGACCCGGGGACCCGGGTTTGCTTCCCGGGCCCTCCCTACGTGGAGTTTGCATGTTCTCCCTGTGTCTGTGTGGGTTTCCTCCGGGCGCTCCGGTTTCCTCCCAAAGACATGCTGGTTAGGTGGATTGGCGATTCTAAATTGGCCTTTGTGTGTGTCCTGTGGTGGGTTGGCACCCTGCCCGGGATTGGTTCCTGCCTTGTGCCCTGTGTTGGCTGGGATTGGCTCCAGCAGACCCCCGTGACCCTGTGTTTGGATTCAGCGGGTTGGAAAATGGATGGATGGATTCCATTTAACATTTCAAACGGCGAAATTATTCTCAAAAAATATATGCGCTATGTGTACTTTACACGGGTGATAGGATGAATCTCGCCAAATTTTTCAATGAACAGTTCCAGTCTGAAACGTTTAACTTTACTGACAAACATCGTGCTGAATATCTACTGGTTGTCCCACCCTTTCAATATTTTCTGATGTCCTTGCAGTTCTCATGGTCTAACAAACATGTCTTTCACATTCCAAGTAGAATGGTATTTATCAAACAACTTTAAAATAGTGTGACAAGAAGGAATTGTTTCTCCCAATGGCGCGTTAAAGTCTTCTTTGCACCTCAGTTGCAGGTTTAGATTCAACGTACTGTATGCCATAAAGACGAACACGTAATGAGGAACCAACCATGTACCTGAGCACAGAAACTTCATTTATATTAAAACACTGCCACGGCACTATACATATATCCTCACTCTATTAAGTCCAGCTTCACAAAACCCATAAAATTGTCACATTCTTCTTCATCCATTTTCATTTTAACATTTCAAACTCGTGCCGCAGTCACTTCACTTCTCAAGCTTGCCTGTCATTTCCTCCTCTCGCCCCCTATTCTTGCCCATGTCTCTGCTGTCAGTCTTCTCAGTCTGATTGTTTCACTGGTTGTGAGATGGGAATACTTATTATATTTTAGTGCCACAGAAACAAAAGCTTTTTGTGATGCGTCAACAGCATTGTTTCAAATGCTGCACTGCCGCAAATGTTATGCTGCACAGTGGGCGGTTTATAACTCGGTACAGAATTCACGCTGGGGCACACAATCATGTGGCGACACATCAGAGAATTGGGCCACAACTCGTAGTTTAAGAAACACTGCTCCAAATGACAGCACTCATACCGCAAGAGTATGTCAGATTTGCTAATTGTAGTCGCTGATCTCGCCACCGTTACCATGTCATATTACAGCCCAAGTCACATTTACCAGCTGAGCTCCGATTTTCCATCTCATTTTCCTGACAGCCAAGAGTGCGCTGCCTGGCAGAGCCAGTGCTGTATGAAGTGCTAATAGCAGCTGTGAGTTCAACAGAAATCTCTCTCTCTGTTTCTCTTTTCCATTCTGTTATGGTGTATAAAATATGAGACATTAAACAGATGAACTTCTCCTCTGTTTGTGTGGTCCACAGCCCCCATGCTGCCTGACAGAGCCGGTGCTGTACTGGTGCTGTGCGAAGGGTTAAGAGTTGAGGAGCATTCAACTGCACTCTCAGTATTGTTACTCTATTTTTCATTCTGTTTTAGTTCATAAAACGCTACACACTAGATAGACGAGCTTATCTTCTATTTGTGATGTTCAAAACACGTGTATTCCTTATTTCTATGCATTGTACTTCATTGGTTCTCAACTCTTGTATGCAAAGCGCCCTCCCCTGCGACCATAGTGAATATCAGACCTGTTTAATGTCATTCTAACTACTCTCAGACTAGTTGGCCTCATTCGTTAGGTATGTCATGTTAGATGATTAGCTTCACCACCAATCGCCTCCAGCTGGTTAAGAGTGTGTAAATGAAGGCTACGACTGAAAATTTCTGGAAAAGTCGTCTAATGTGACATGGACTTAACTGGCCAAAGTTCACTTCCCCATTGTAATAAGTATATAAGATTAATATGTCACTGTGTTCTGTACAAAAAAAATATTTTATAAATCCACTCACATGTACAGCTAACACAAGGCCAGATTTAGCACACAGGAGTTCACCATATAAAAACTGTAAGCTTTTTAAGACAAGTTAAGGACAAACTATGAAATGGGCATTGTACTATTTCTGTGTGTCAGAGTCAGCATGACATTGGATCTTCTTTTCCTTGTTTGGAATGGCATGATTTACCTAAGTGGGGGGGCCTGCACATGGAGAAGAGTATAAAGCCTTGGAACATTGCCCGACACACATTTGAAGCCGACGGAATGATGGGAGATAATGTCATCCGATCCTGAAAATCCTTCCAGTGCAGTGATGAAAATGGCAGACTGTACACATTGGACTCCCATTTCGGTGATAGTCTTGTCATGGCTTCCTTGTCTGTTATGCCACTTAAACCGTCGTTAAAGAAAGCTAAGTTATTTCTCCTATGTGATTTCTTACCGCTGTATGACTAAAGGAAGGGTATCACCTTTTTATATTATATCTATATAGTTTCGGGTTCTGTAACATGCCGCAATTACAAAAGAACTTATTCCAACAAGGGAGCTAGTGCCCCCTGCTGGATTCATCCATGAAGTGTTAATTCAATCTGGACAACAACGAAACACTGCAAGCCAAATAAACAGTTAAAAATGAGAGGATATGAAGCATCAGAGTATGCATTTTTTTTATTGATAATTAACTAACATCACTCTTTTATCGGTAGTTGAAAATAGTTTTCAGCATGTTTTCAATGTTTAGCATCAATACCACAACCTGATATATACTGTTATTGACATGAATTTGACATGAATCACATTTTTCCTGAACGTAATAAATTTTTGTATGTAGTTTGTGACTCTGGTGCAGACCCACCCAAACTGGGATCTTGTCTGTTACCCCTACAATTCTTGAACAATCCTCACACACTTCTCTGGTCTTCCTTTCTCTCTCCTGTACCTCCAGACCTCTTGATGTTTCACTCTATCATAGGCCTTCTCCAAACTGATAACTGCCGTTACAATCCATCCATCCATCCATTATCCAACCCGCTATATCCTAACTTTAGGGTCACGAGGGTCTACTGGAGCCAATCCCGGCCAACACAGGGTGCAAGGCAGGAAACAAACCCATCTATCAGCTGTCTCAATGCAAAGACTGCATTAGTTATTCCTCTCCCTGGCATAAAACCAAACTACTCCTCCACTATGGTGGTCTCTTTCCTAAGCCTTCTCTCTATAACTCTTTCACAAATTTTCATTGTGTGTGACATCAGCTTTATCCCTGTATAGTTTCCACAATCCTGAGTATTGCCCTTCTCCTTATAAATGGATATAATTCCATTGTTCCTCCACCCATCTCACATTCGGTGTTGTTGACAGATCTTCTGTCTCACAATACTAATCTCAACAGATGTACACATCAGACTAAACATTAGGCAAATACAGCGTTCAGAAAAGAAGCAAAAACCCAAAAATCCAGGAGGCGGTCTAAACACAGGTAAATAATTAAGGTCAGTGCTAAATGAAAGGTGGGGAGACAGGCAAACTCAAGCACAAATTATTTTTTTTTGGTAACCAAGTACGACAGAATTATTTTGGTTTGATGTCTTCAGGCAGTACGAAAAATATCCATCCATTTTCCAACACGCTGAATCCGAACACAGGGCCACGGGGGTCTGCTGGAGCCAATCCCAGCCAACACAGGGCACAAGGCAGGAACCAATCCCGGGCAGGGTGCCAACCCACCGCAGGACACACACAAACACGGGCCAATTTAGAATCGCCAATCCACCTAACCTGCATGTCTTTGGACTGTGGGAGGAAACCCATGCAGACACGGGGAGAACAGGCAATGTCCACGCAGAGAGGACCCGGGAAGCGAACCCGGGTCTCCTAACTGCGAGGCAGCAGTGTTACCACTGCGCCACCGTGCCGCCCTAAGAAAAATATGTGGGAAAGAATTAAGTAATTCTTTGTTATTGTCACAAACTCGAACAAGAGCCATAGCTAGGTTTGGGGCACCCACCTGTATATTATTTCCTGGCTGCAAAATTGAAAACAAGTGATAGCACTGGTGTGCACAAATCAGAGTCCAAAACAGAACTGAGAGGATAGGGACAGGGCGGAGGCTTTTAAAGGCCAGTATCAGAAGTGATGCCCAAGGGGCTGAGGCTGGGACCGGAAGGGTCTTCAACCATAGGCTTGGGCCCAGAAATCACACCAGATGGGCCGGAACCGGAAACGTCTTCATCCATAGGTTCGGACCCAAAAGTGACATCAACAGGGCCAGGTGGAATTTCCCATGAGCCATCTGCAGAAAAGCGAGAAAAAGAATCAGTGCACTCTGCCACATCCCGGTCTGGTTCAGAATTGCCCTTATTCAAGCCCTTTAGCTGCCTCCCATGTGACATGTTTGACAATACATATATATATATATATATATATATATATATATATATATATATATATATATATATATATATATATATATATATATATATATACTGCAGTGGGTTGGCACCCTGCCCGGGATTGGTTCCTGCCTTGTGCCCTGTGTTTGCTGGGATTGGCTCCAGCAGATCCCCATGACCCTGTGTTCGGATTCAGCGGGTTTGATAATGGATGGATGGATGGATATATATATATATATATATATATATATATAGTGATGGACGGCTGGCGGTTCAGTCTGGCTGTGATGTTCCTGAAAGAAAAGAGTGGAGGAAGGCAGCCTTTCAGGGCACTGCATCCCCCGGGACAGTAGGTGGCAGCTCCCCTGGACGGCAACGGTTCCCCGGATTCCCTCAAAGCATCCTGGGATGAGGAGTCCGTTTCGTCAGCCCTGTTGGGTGCCATGGGTGCCGCCTGGGGGAGCTCACAAAGAACCTGAGGACTACTACTGTTACGACAACCCGGAAGTACTTCAGAATCACGAGGATGGAAGTCCGCAGTACTTCCGGGCTACTTGAGGAAGGATGATGTGGCGTTGAACTCTGGAGAAACACTTCCGGGTTATGGAATATTTAAAGGACTGGTGAAGACCCAGCAAGGAGAGCCGGAGTTGGGAGGTTGGGTGACTAAGCTGCTGGGAGTGGAGGATTGATTTATTGTATTGATTATTGTATTGATTACAGGAGAATTGTGGAGTTTGTGGTGCTTTGTGCACTTATTGAAGAAATTATTAAAGATTATTCTTGGTGCTTTTTACAAGTGTGTCTTGGACGTCTGTCTGGTGGATTTCACAGGGCAACAGCGCCTCTAGCGTCCACAATATATAAAATCTAACGTACGTCCGTCCGTCCGTCTGTCCACTTTTCACGAGAGAATTACTTAATGGATTTAGATCAGGTTTTTTACAATACTTTACTTGAACATATTCCAGTTGATTTTGCAACTTCTCTTTGTGTTAAGTATCAGAGTTCACTTGCAGTACCGATTTATTTGCCCGAATCCACGAGAGAGGGGCTGGGGTGGGGGGAGGGGGGGGCCAGCCTCCATTCGAGTTGCTCTACCTCTTGTCACGTGTTGGAGCGTACCTTGCCTCTGCTTAGTTGGTGATACCTCTTTGTTTAACAGACATTATCATCTAGAGATTGTTAAGAAGTAACGTTTCATATTTTTGAGAGAGAGATCAGGGCTACGGGTGTTTTAGAGGGTAGCTGCTGATTGCCAGAGATATCACGGCCACGTGCTTTTCTCCCCACGCGGTGGACGCTCTCCCGTCAGAGCTGAACACGATCAGATACTGTGCCAAGGTTTGACGTTGGAGCGTACCTACCTTCCTCTTACCACAGAATTACATTTTTTTTATTGATTTTTAAAGTTTGTCCTGTTTCACTACTACATGGGCAGAGCCACAGGGGACAGCTAGTATAGGATAAAGGTATAATATAAATATAAATCAGCAGAGCATGTATTTCCGGTAAAGAAAAGACCTGGAGGACCAGGGGTTAAGCATGCATAATGTGGACTTCCTGCTACTGATTATTGATAAAGGACCCTCTAATAGTGTTGGTGGAATGCCTCTATGAAAGGAAATGGATCCAGAAGGTTATTTTATCTTCTTCTCCTAAAATGGAACTACTCTTTTCACAATTCTAAAGCTATTAGTGACACGGTAATCTCTTGTGGTCCTTCACTGCCAGCACAATACTCAAAACATTGCAGTTAATGTTTCTATGTGGTTGTTACTCCACCCCTGTTTCTAAACTTGAGTTTACCACTCCATCATCTGGCAATTTCATTGTTTTCCATTATATTTCCACCCACTCTCTGCCCCATTTGCATTATTTTTCAAAGCCAACCAGCCTAGTGAGTCATTTTTCAGGCTTTGACGCAGGATGATTTACTAAGCATACTACGCCATGCCTATTAAACTGTTGCAGATTTTTTCTGAAGTGTCACATAGAAGGCCTACATGATTCTAATTTCCT
This sequence comes from Erpetoichthys calabaricus, assembly GCF_900747795.2. NCBI lineage: Eukaryota > Metazoa > Chordata > Cladistia > Polypteriformes > Polypteridae > Erpetoichthys > Erpetoichthys calabaricus. The sequence continues at coordinate 153,152,126 of NC_041403.2, forward strand.
GCAGAGAAATTTGCTCCTTGTGGGACCTCTTAAAAAAAAAAAGCTCAAGCTAGAGTTTTCAACTTGAATTTTAAATCCTGCCTACTACACCTAATCTCTTCTGTCTAGTATATTTGAGTCATCCTTGAAAACTGGCCAGGTCTTTAACTCCCACATTTCATCTGTTCTTAAAAAGATCCTCCAGAACAACTCGAGAGCCTTTCTTCAACACTATTTCAAATGAAAAAGTACTTTCAGATGTCATTTTTACTGCTGACTTGAATCATTATGGTTATCCTTTACTATGAAAATTCAGTATTTTGTCGAGTTCTGCCATGAAGCCAGGGTTGTATAACATTTTGACTGACTCCTTCTGCTTTTCCAAATATTCTACAAGACCTCACTGTTTATTTGTGTAATACAGTATTAGGTAATTTCAGTGTTATGTTTTGAGCAGTGTTCCTTTCCTGACTTATGTTTATGTTTTTTCTTTGTCTTTTTCATTTATTCTTCAGTTTGAGTTATTTAGTTTGGCCTTTTCTGTTAATATTGCTCTGATCATTTATCATTTAGTTGATATGTTTAAAGTGTTATCGTTTTTGTTGTGTTTAAAAATATTTATGTACTGTTTCTTGTGTTCCTTGTGTTTAGTGGGTGTTTCCCAAAGAGGCGGGGCCACCTGTCCATCACAGGTGAAAGACCGCTCCCAGCCTTATGAAGGCTCATGGGATATGCAGCTCCTCGCTGTTCATTGACTACGCTTTGTTAGCAGTGCTGTTTTGTTAGTCTTTACTGGTTATTTTGATCTTCCCACTTGTTACTGGTTTACTTTGTTGAATTATGATCTGGGACTTGTTTGCTGTGGTTTGTGCTACCTTTTTAAAAAACTTTTTTAGTATTTTGTTATGTTTGAATTTTTGTTAATAAACTTTTGTTATGAACCAGGAGTCTCAAGGTACCTAAGTGTCAAAAAGCACCTAAAATTCTCACTAGAGAGGGATATGCCACCAAACCCCCATTAGTTAAAAGGGCTAATAAAACATCTTTCTAAAAATAAAAAAAGTTTAATTTTTCACAAAATGCTATGTGACATAGTGAAGCTCTGTAGAGCACAAAAGACACAAAGGATTTTCCTGAAACATAAGACAATTCAAGTCAACAAGTCTCAAAGCAAAAACATTAAAAAATCAATTGGATTACAAAAAATCAAAGCAAAGCAAAAACTGAGAACTCACTTAAACTCCCTGGCACATTTGAAATAAACCAGCAGGAACTATGGGAGACCCACCAGATTTATCAGATTACAGTGATCCCTCCTCTATCGCAGGGGTTGCGTTCCAGAACCTCCCGTGAAAGGTGAAAATCTGCGAAGTAGAAACCATATGTTTATATGGTTATTTTTATATTGTTATGCTTGGGTCACAGATTTGCACAGAAACACAGGAGGTTGTAGAGAGACAGGAACTTTATTCAAACACTGCAAACAAACATTTGTCTCTTTTTCAAAAGTTTAAACTGTGCTCCATGACAAGACAGAGATGACAGTTCCGTCTCACAATTAAAAGAATGCAAACATATCTTCCTCTTCAAAGGACTGCGCGTCAGGAGCAGAGAATGCCAGAGAGAGAGAGAGACAGAGAGAGAGAGAAAAGCAAACAATAAAAAATCAATAGGTGTTTTTTGGGCTTTTAAGTATGAATGTCAGAGAGAGAGAGAGAGAGAGAGAAAAGCAAACAATCAAAAACCGATAGGTGCTGCTCGAGCTTTTAAGTATGTGAAGCACCGTGCGGGAAGCATGTCACTTGACAAAGCAGCTGCAAGGAAGCCCAGCAAGGAAGGGAGCAATGTGAAGGTAGTCTTTCAGCATTTTTTAGACGAGTGTCCGTATCGTCTAGGGGTGCGAACAGCCCTCCTGCTCACACCCCTCCGTCAGGAGCAGAGAATGTCAGAGCAAGAGAAAGAGAGAGAGAAAAGCAAACAATCAAAAATCAGTAGGTGCTGTTTGAGCTTTTAAGTATGTGAAGCACCGTGCAAGAAGCATATCACGCAACAAAGCAACCACAAGTAAGCCCAGCAAGGAAGGTAGCAATGTGAAGATAGTCTTTCAGCGTTTTTTTGAGGAGCGGCCGAATCCTCTAGGGGTGCGAACAGCCCCCGTGCTCACAATATATTTGAGGAGTTTTATTTAATACGTAATTCGTGCTCTGATTGGGTAGCTTCTCAGCCATCTGCCAATAGCGTCCCTTGTATGAAATCAACTGGGCAAACCAACTGAGGAAGCATGTACCAGAAATTAAAAGACCCATTGTCCAATGAAACACACGAACCAGCGAAAAATCTGCGATATATATTTAAATATGCTTACATATAAAATCCGCGATAGAGTGAAGCCGCGAAAGTCAAAGCGCGATATAGCGAGGGATTACTGTATCACCAAATAAACAGGTGGCACCCACCTCTTGGGGACCAACCACAAAACAAATGGAACATAACTCAGGTAGCTTACCTACATAGACACAATCAAAACTAAAGAATAATGGAACTAATCAACAAAACTAACATTAGCCTAAATAAAAAATGAAAAAATGAACCAGTCAGATCTAAATCATGAAACTTGAACCTCAGCTTTGGGAATCCTGACTGAAACACAACATTCACTTTTAGAAATATTCTGGTTTGATTTGTCTCTGTACAAGCACGGAACTCCCTCATCTGACACATATTTTGAGATATTTGAGACTGTCTTTTGCATTTTTGACCTTTAAAAACCTGTTGTCTATGTCGAGGCCTATGATAGGCCTGAAGCTTCTCAGTTTCCGAAGGATAGGCTCCTGGGGTGAGACCTACTGTGGGGCAGGCTAGTTTGGATTCATGTTAGGTTTTTATGAAGTCTTTACCTTTTTGCCATTTGTCTTCTGCTGCAATCATAATATTTGGATTCTATGGTTTTGATAACTGGTTCTCAAGTTAAGGTATTTCTTGTTTTTTTAAGATTATTGGATTTGTTTGTTTTTAATGGTACATTCTGGAAAACCTATTTTTGTTTTCTTTTACTGGTTCTAGAGCTTAGATATTATTTTGTCTAATCCTCTTGACAAAATATTTAAATATTAAGCAGACTTAGAAAGTAGATGGATGGATGGATAAATGTGCTATTTTTAGGCCAAGTTTGTTTTATGGTTTTCCACTCTCCCTTTTGTGGACAATTTGCATTTAAAAGCCTTTACCATCTAGTAGGCCTGTGAAGGATGTGAGCCTGCATCTTGAGTTTGGGACTAGGCTACTTAGAGAAGTGAGGCCTACTACTTTGGCTCTAACCTGCCTGGAAGTGGAGAAATGGCTTATGCTTTTAGAGGTCTACAATTTTGTTGATACTTTGAACAGGCAATATGTCTGGTTCTATATTCATCTGCCTCAGACAGTCACGTTGTGGTTGTCTGAGAGCTGAAAATTAGCCTTCCTAAACATGTACAAGATGATCCTGCAACATTTCACAGGTTTTAAATTATGCCACAACTTCATCCTTCTTTGTTTGTCAAGGAGCTGTTAAAATAGCTTGCTTAATAATGGAAAAGGACATCTAATATTTTACTATCTTTTGTAAATAAATTTAAATCAATATTTCATGAAACCCATAAGAAGGTATATCACTATGCTCAGGCATTCATGAAAATGCATAAACAACATCTGAATATGCCACAGAATTGAAAATTATTGCTACTGAAAGAAATGAATCTCAGTATTGAGAAACAGACAGGCAGATGAAATGAAAGTTACATAATCAGAGTTAAATAACTAAGCGACACGATGAAGTAAAGGGCTTTATCAGTATGCATTTGCAAAGATATAAAAGTCAAGGGTATTTACAAGCTGATCAAAAAAGGCACGAGACACCATGTTTTAGATATGTGACCTTCAGTGGGTATGTGAATGAAAAGGAAAATCCAATTTACATATATAGGAGAAGGAAGGAAAGAGTCAAGGGAGAAGAAAACATGGAAGGCAATGGGAGGAGCAAAACAGGCCTGGTTGGTTGAAATGGCTACCCACTCTCTACAAGCGCTATGAGTAGTGAGAAAAACGCTATATAAACGTAAGGAATTATTATTATGATTAACTCTCAATTATATTAAAAACGTTTTCTGCTGTGTCTGTGTTATTCAGCCCTGACCACTCCTCACCACACCGCTCACCCAATCATTACTCCTAATGCACACATCCTTTCTCCATACCACCCCATGACATGCCCATTGATGCAGTCGGTTACAAGGGCAAGACAGAAAAGCACATTTTCTATTCAAGAACATCAAATTTTACATTGCAATAGAAAAAGAGTGGCAAGAGCTGATAATGAATGTAAAAAAAAAAGAAAATGAATAAAAAAGAGCTGCATAAAATAAAAATCAAGAACAAAGAGAACTGTCCAATAAAAAAAGAGAAAAACATCCTGAACAATTTGTGTATAGAAATGCAAAAAAGCAACATTTATAAAATGTAAATTAGAGGATAAAGTAATTTGTAATGTTGTTTTTGATGAGACGTTAATGTAATTTAATTTTTTATATACCGCTTATTACGTTTTATTATGTTTTACCTTTCTACTTCTACTCTTTTACTTTTCACTATGTTTTATTATTCATTGGTATTTTAAATAGACAGATATAACTAATTTTGTATCTATAATAACTAAGAACCAAACCATCTTCCTCCTGAGCCCGCATACTCTTCTATATTCCATCCATCCATCCATCCATCCATTTTCCAACCTGCTGAATCCAAACACAGGGTCATGGGGGTCTGCTGGAGCCAATCCCAGCCAACACAGGGCACAAGGCAGGGAACCAATCCCGGGCAGGGCGCCAACCCACCGCAGGACAAACACACACACACACACACACCAAGCACACACTAGGGCCAATTTAGAATCGCCAATTGACCTAACTTGCATGTCTTTGGACTGTGGGAGGAAACCCACACAGACACGGGGAGAACATGCAAACTCCATGCAGGGAGGACCCGGGAAGCGAACCTGGGTCTCCTTACTGCGAGGCAGCAGCGCTACCACTGCGCCATCTCTTTAAATACAATAGCTTATAATAGTAGGGGACAGAGCCCTCACTATGTAACACAATTTTTGTTCCTGGCTTCCAAGGGATTTCCAATTCCAATTTCAACTGCTTATGTCTAAAGCCTATGGAAAAATGACTACATTCAGCACAAACTGATTTTATGACCACAGCCCAGTAAATTTCGTATTTATAGTGATAAAACAAGGGAATTTTTATCTTTTCGTTCATGCGGTCTGATAAAGAACAACACTTGCATGGTAAATAGACAGTCAAAACCACTCAAAAAGGTTCAGAAATGAGTAGGTTTTCTAGATTTGCGACTGTACTGCAAATCGCTTTCTCGAAGAAGCCCCCAAATGTTGTCCCCCATCATGTTTTCGTTATACTGTCCTTGGTAACGATGTTCAAAGTCCAGTATATCCTGATGAAAGCGCTCGCCTTGCTCCTCTGAGTAAGCTCCCATGTTCTCCTTGAATTTGTCAAGATGAGCGTCAAGGATATGGACTTTGAGAGACATTCTGCATCCCATTTTGGCGAAATTCTTTATGAGAGTCCTAACCAAGATCTCTGATCAGATCGTTGACGTCTTTCTGGTTAGGGAAGTATGGCCTTCTCTCCTCAGCCGCATCTGTGAAACCGCAATCTGGATCTGCAATATCTTCCTCTCTGTCTGACTTGCTGCTGTCTCCTGAAGATGGCTGATCCCTCTTCGGAGGAGTGGGAACGGGCAGCTCGGGGCAGTGCGGTACTGGGGCAATGGAAGAAGGAATGTCTGGATAAACGATTTGAGGCGCATTCTTGCCAGTGCGACGTTTGGTAGGAGCCACCATGCAGAAGTAGCAGTTGCTTGAGTGGTCAGTCGGTTGCTGCCAAATTCGCGGGATAGTAAACTTCATGGCTCTCTTTTCTCCCCTATACCAACCTTCAAGAGTTTTCTTGCAATATTCGCATGTGAAATGAGGTGCCCAGGGCTTGCCTTGATCCCCGACAGGCATGCCGAAGTATGCCTTGTAGGCCTCGCACATCTTACGACATGCTTTCACGGAATACTTTCTCGCTCTTGTCTTTATAAATTGTCCACTGACGTAGCAAAATGCTTCTGCTGGGTGCAAGCAACCTCTTGATGCCATCTAAATCAAATCAAAAAAATAACATAAACCGAAATGTTGGTTCGAGTCACCTGTGCTTCTATACTTGTATGACTGCTATTGGACAGTCTGAGAACGTTCTAGAAAGTTCTAAAAGTTTCTTGAAAGTTCTAGATAATTCTGGAAAATTCTAGAAACTTCTGGACAATTCTAACAGTTCAAGAATATTCTAGAAGACTACTCAGTATTGAATGCGAATCGAGAATTTTCTCGAAAACAGACAAATTTTAAAATATCACTGTCCTGATCACAAAAGCAAAGTTTTTGTGGAACAACAGCTATTTTCTATTTTTTTTAGGCATAACGGGTTAGGAAAACACACTTTGTACCCAGGAACAAAATAAAAATAAAAATTTGTTACATAGTGTTATGATTATTATTATTATTATTAAAATTACAGTACCTGCAATAGTTAAATATCAATAGGAAGAAAGTGAATAGGAAAATTAAAAATAGATTTTTTTAAATGTTTTCCTTTAATGTCGGCATCCTTGTTTGCACTCTGCATAGACAGTGTAACATAGTTAGGACATCATTGTGATTTGAATAAGTCAAAATTTTCCTATTTTTGCAAGCAGGCTGACTAACTGAAAAAACACTGCTTACAACCTCAGCCAGCATACTAGCTATCTTCTTCAACATCAAAGTTAATAAAAAACAGCCTTATCACGCATTCACATCAGATTGTCATCGTCCAGGTTCCTCCTACGTATGTACTGTAATACCACTGCGGGCCGAGAAGTGGTGCTGCTGCTAACTGTGTCATCTACCTTTGCCTCCACAGCACAGAGAGACCGCCCAGTGAGGGCAACTGACTCCGCCCCTTCCAACCCCCGGACCATAAAAGCCCAGCTGCCCAGATGGACGTGTGACATGTTGATGAGAGATCCGAAGAGCCAGAGTTGTTTTGAACCATAATCAGAAGCCTTGTTGGGCAGCTGTTTTTTGTTAAAATGCCTGAGGACGTCATTTCTGTTTGTTGTCACTCCTTTGAGCACAGAACAGGGACAGATGGGTTGGTAGCCCAACATTTATCACAGTTATAGACCCGTTATTACCTCAGATAACCACACCCTACATGGGGATAAGGTTTGCTAGCTGTGACCTGAAATCTAATAAAGTATCTATCTATCTATCTATCTATCTATCTATCTATCTATCTATCTATCTATCTATCTATCTATCTATCTATCTATCTATCTATCTATCTATCTATCTATCTATCTATCTATCTATCTATCTATCTATCTATCACAGCAATAATAATGGAGATAATGAAAGTTATACATCTTCACCTTATATGATTACCATCTGATAATGCATTGTCTATGCTATGCGCACATTTTTGCTATATAAAGATATAGTTTTATTGGCAAAAGATTTATATTATGTGTGGCTGCAGCTGTATCTACAGCTCACTCTCTGCATCCAATAGCAAACAAAAGAGCAGGCTGATGATACGGTTCATGAAACATCAACACAATTAAAGAGACTTAGTTTCGATAAACAGCTCTCACACAAAGGCAGATTTATTTCTTGCTTTCCAGAAGTCCACGATTCATGCTGCTTTGGTGCATCAATTGACATCATTGTACCCCAGGTTGCCTGCAGCCTTGGTGTCTTCTTGAACCCGGGACAGTAATAGTAATGACTGGGATGGACTGCAATGAGAACACACAGACAAGTAGGTTGGTGCAAATAAATGCATTATGCTTTTTATTCTAACTTAAACAAATAAATTGGGGTGAATATACTTCATTAAATAAATAAATAGTTCCATAAAAACAAGTGCCAGTGAAGGATAAAATGATCAATAAATAACTTTAAATAATTCAAAAAGAAAACTCAGTCTAATTCAGGTCCCCTTTAATTTCACTCTTTTCATTAGTTTTTCAGGTGTCTTATCAATACATTCAAATGGATCATGTTCTGTTGTTGCTCCTCCATTTTTATTTTAAAGTAGCAGAACATACAGTGCCCTCCATAATATGTAGGACAAAGACACAGTATTCCTTAATTTACCCCTCTGCTCCACAGTTTAAAATTACAAATCAAACAATTCAGACATGATTACAGTGCACATTGCAGAGTTTCATTTAAGTGGATTTGCGTACAATTCGGTCACACCACGTGCAAATGACAACACTTTCTGTACATGGTCTCCTCATTTCAGGGCACCACTGCCTTTAACTGTCTTGTCTCTTCCCTCTGCAGCTCAGAGAAGATGCCCCAGGAGTCCAAATGACCATGCCTTCATCACTCCCCAAAAGACGCCTCACTTGTGAGCCAAGCCTCTGACAGAACAGAGCTCTCAGTCAGGCCTGCCTGATATAAGAACCATTGGTTATTCATTTGATTTGTGTTCTTGTGCCTCCACTCACCTATTTATCTCTTTGAACTATTTTTGGAAATCTGTTCCACATTTTATATGCGTTATGGTCTCTCATTTGCATAGTAATGATTTGAGAGTTTTGCCTTTCTTATATAAAAGAGTCAAACAGAGAGAGAGAAAGAGAGAGAGAAAGAGTGGCAGAAATGAGTGCCAGCAAGACAGGCAAGGTGTTGAAAACAATGCATACAATAGAAACTCAAAATTCAGTAAAGGAGACGCATAATAAAAATGACTGGAAAAAAAAAACTTGCTAATTGAGATGTTTCTTTGAGGCACGGCTATTCATGAAATTGTTACTTTTTGGAAAAATATCTGCTTCCTTTGCTCATATTTCCAATTGTCATACTGTATATACCAGGTTTTGGACTATGATTAGATTAAATTAGATTAGATTAGATTAATCCCAAAGAGAAATTTAAATGCACACAGTGGCAGAAACATAAAAACAAGGATACAGACTCACAGGACAAATAATACGCCCAGTCAAACAATCAAATGATAAATAAAAAAATAAATACAAATAAATAAATGCATTGTAATGACCCGATGGCAAGGAAAACTGCTGAAGAGGCACCAGTGATTGTCGAATGCTTTCTTTATTATATGTTCCACTGGATTCAAAATCGCCATCTCAAACTCCCACTGCATGGCAATGGGAAATGCCGCTGTCAGTATTCAAAAGCCTCCAGGCGTCAGGTACTGTCCGGTAGTGCAGTACCAGTCGTGAAGTCTCTCGTTCACAGGCATTCTACAAGGGTCGACCCCAGATAGCTGTCCTTGTCCTTTTTTATGTCATTCATCTGTCAATACTCTGCCACCTTCCTCTGCTTCTGTACAGACCTCACCTGTGTGGTTTCCCTGGTGGTCCGGCGTATATTGTATATTTCGCAGATACTCAAAAAATGAACTTAATAAGTTCATTGGGAGGAAGCACTGAATTACCTAAACAGACAAAGTGTGTGCACAGTGCATTTTTATGTGGTGCAGATATTCCACCATTTAGGTGTTTTTTGACCATATTGAATATTGACCATATCGTTATATAGAATATTGCATTTTGGGTGAAAATAATTACTATTTCAATTTAAATCCTATGAAAGTGGGAAGGGGAACAATCAATTTGTTACCCTGGTTAATGTCCCCATGCCAGAGCTCACTGGGGGTTAAAATCACAGGAGTATTGGGGAGGACAGACAGACTAGCCCTTCCTAATTACACTCTATGCGGCAGGATGCCGGCAGGGAAACCTAGTGCCCAGTGGGAGTTCCTTGGGGGTACCTTCAGACCTATGAGTGCTAACCAGATAACTGTAGAAACAGTAGTGAGGGCTTTTTTGACCAGGGCATAAAAGGGCCCCGCAGTCAGCATACAGGGGACCCTGGAGTTGGGAGGAAGCCATTGGTAAGTGGATAGGTAATGTGTGTTTTATTTAAGTACTAGACAAAGAGCCCGTTTCGACAATGTAAGATGGCACAAGTTTGTGTCAGTAGTGTATGAAGAACAAATGATAAATAACAAAGAAGTTGTTTTGTAATGATTGTAGTCCGCTTTACTCATTACTGTACAGGCTTGTACTGTTAGTTGATGAATTTTCTAGGCCTATAGTATAATATTGAATGATGAATGTTCCAGTACAATATGGAATAGTAATAAGTATAAGCACCACAAACCTGATATAGGTGTATTGAATGAATGCGTAATTGAATCAGAATGCGAAATTAGGCCTCGAGCTGTAGTCGAAATCGCCTTTCAGGCCTCTAGAGCTTTAATCGAAGTCGCCTTTCTCTTTGAATTTTTGCGGCCGTAAATCCGCCGCCTGCTGCGATGTTGGGGTTGGATGTCGGTCTCGTACGGTTTTCCGGGCAGCTGCGCAGAAGGTGGCTGCACATTCGGCTTCGGACGGACGTGAGTAAGTGAGTGAGGAGGCAGGCGAATTATGTATTAAGATTTTTTATTTTAGATCTATCTATCTATCTATCTATCTATCTATCTATCTATCTATCTATCTATCTATCTATCTATCTATCTATCTATCTATCTATCTATCTATCTATTGTGGCCGACGGCCAGCCCAAAGAGGAGAAGGATGGAGGAAGGCAGCGACTGTGGGACACTACCTCCTCCAAGACACTAGATGGCGATTTCCCTACAGCATAGTGGTGCCCCAGATTCCCGCAGAGCACCATGGGACCTGGAGTTCGGCTTCTCAGCCCTGCTGGCTACCGTGGTTGCCACCAGGAGATGCTACAGGGAGACCTGGGGACTCGTATTTTTTACATAGAGGTACTATCGAGTCAGGGGGACAGAGGTTCCGAAGTACTTCCAGGCTGACAGAAAACTCAACTTCTCCATCTGACCTGGAAGTGTGGGAAAGTCACATGGACGGAAGAACCAAAGCACTTCTGGGTCAGACACTATATAAAGGACTGCTGGAGACTCAGCAAGTGAGCTGGAGTAGGGAAGAATAGGACATAGCTTGCTGGCAGAACAGCTGTAGAAGAACTGAAGTGGTTGGATATCATTTAGTAATTGCCCCATACACAAGGTGCGGATGCAGTTTCAACATAGAATATTCAAGAGCCTGAAAACTGGCTGGATGTTGTGTATATTGACAAGAATTTTCTAGAATAAAGATCAATATATTTAATGAATGCAAAACTATTGGGAATGTCCTCCCTAAATGTGTTTAATCTTACATTTCCATAATAATTGCTTCAAAAATAAAAGATTCAGTACAAGCTCCAGCCATCCCAACACATCAAAAGCAAACTCGCTTCCCAACTCGGAAATGGCGTCGCCCATTTGCGCTTCAACGTCATCGAGGGGCGGGCAGCCCGTGTCACGTGACAAGGGTGCCGCTGGGGGCAGCCGCGCGCCTCTCATACCGCCCGAACATAGAGGATCTGCAGAAAGGGACATCGCGAGTGAAAATGGGAGTCGAGGTAGAGATTATCACCCCCGGAGACGGTACGATGTGCAGTTTTGTTTGTAAATTTTTATTTCTTTTAGGGAGATGTGGGAACATGGTTTATCGACGGACTTAGTGGTCTAATAAGATTTTTTTTTTGTTTGTGTGTGTGTGAATTTTGCAGGCAGGACATTCCCCAAGAGAGGACAGACTTGTGTGGTGCATTATGTCGGTAAGTTCGTCCGGCTGCCTGGTTTAGGCCGCGTGGTCGGCGGGGAATTAAACATGAATGAAATCTTTCTTTTAATTATTTTTATTTTACTTGGCCGTTTTTTTTATAAATTTGAAGATATTGTTTAAAAAGATTGGTGTAGGCGTACCCTCTTGTGATTCTTTAATGTATTTTCTTTTCAAGCAATACCCGCATTAGGAGTATTAATCTGAAATAAATAAGGAGCCGGCCAGTTGAGACTTGGGAACCCTGAATCTATTTTTGCCAAACGGCATCAAAGCATAAGATTGGGCCACCAGCCCTCATTTTATTTTCTTGGGTGGGTAAAAAGGCAGCGTTTGTGTTTGTGAATTGTTTCATTGAGCTCAGCGACTCCATCTTAGGATGCACGGAGAGCATAGCGGCGAGCAACTCTCATCTTAATAGGATTTCTTAAGCCCTTCCAACCCGGCATGAATAACGATCGGTTAACAGCCTTTAAAATGCAAAAATAAAAATGAACTCACAACAGGTATTGAAGCCCTGCAGTTAATTGCAAATAATATGTCGGGCGATCTTGCATCTGGAAAAGCTGCTGAAGGGTTTCTATAAAAATCTATTTATTCTGTAATTTTAAAAAAGGAATTGTGTTTTGTCTTCTCCGTAGTCTTTTCCTCCATGAATAAAAAAAAAAAGTTATTTATATTAGTAAAATAGTGGAATAGTGTCGCATCAATACTGTTATGTAAGGCGTGTTACAGAAACTCCGCCATTATTCCCCGTTTTTACATGTTCTACCATTCTGAAGCGTTTTTTTTTCTTTTTCACTAATGTACTGCCTTTTTTGGCTCCAGAAAAAATGTGTTGATAATAAAGGTGGACCCCACATCCTCTTAGCTTGTACTTGTTTCCTGTGCTTAATTCTGTTTGGGTCAGATAAGCTATTAGGAACTGAATAGCCTTGATAGATGGTATTTTTTTCCTACAGCCTTAAGGGACACAGCTGCAAAACTGGAAAACCTAGGTTAAACTGGGAATTTGGGAATTCATTTTTTTGTTAAGAGTAAGCGCTTTAAAAGTGCATTAGTAGTCAAGTTCAGCTTCTTCAACAGGAATCTTTGTATTCTGTGCTTGTATTTTATCAAGAAGTAAATGAATGTGTGCAGTAATACACATACTGTACATCTATGTCTATCCAGGGCTGGTCCCTGAATTCCCACATTGCTGCCAAGTTGACAACATAGTCGCAGCCTCTCAGTTCCACTGTTGCAGAGATTGATATCCTGTTCTGTCTAGTCATGTTTCCTGAATGCACTCGTTGATGCTAGCAGAGACATTGCTCTCCAGTGTTCCCCATTGGATAAGCGGCTTTAGTCTACTGGTGGATGTTTCGCTTTTTTTTTTATATATATAAAATATAAATGAAAATCATACTGAGGTACTTTTTACGAGTCCTCTGCCATTTTGCAGTTGCAGTTACTAGGGTTGTTGCCAAAGGAATATGCAGATAAATTAATTTGCTCATTTATAAAATTGCACTTTTGAGTTGTGCAGGCACAGTGCTCGTTAGTATACAGTATATCCACATGTAGCCACACCTTGTAAAATGACTTGCTTGGTTGGTTTAGGGCTTTAGCAATCTATTTAAGTAATCTAGTATTCTACCGATTATTCCATCAATTAATTGGATTAGAAATACTTTTTCTTTATTTAAGAGCAATAGTAAATATACAGAAAAGAAAATATGACCTCTATCTTAAAATTAACTGCTAATTGATTTCCTTTTTAGGAAAACCAACATTTGTATTGCTTAAATTGCATACAATAATATTTGTCAAACTAAACCTATTCAGTGCATTTAACCACCTTATTACGATTCTGCCTGAAATGCAAAAACAAATACAAAAATATATAATTTACAAAGGACTTTAAACAAGGTATACATACTTTCTAAAACTAAAGCATAAATCTACTGTATAATAAAACAGTTTTTGTGTTGTATTAAATTGCGTGATGTAGGTGTGTGTGACTAACATAACATGAAAGAAGCACAGGCTTTCTCGGGCTGACTGCGTTTTATTTTCTGTGGTTATTTTCTTAGTGACATAACTGGCCATCATATTGATTTACGTTCTTAACTAGCGACTACATATAGCCATAGTTAACATACATTCTTTACTAGCCTTTATCTCAACTATTGTTTTATGTTAAATACTAATGTTACCTTGTGTCATGCTTGTTGTATGGACTGCATACGTAGACTGGATGCTTCCTGTTAAGATGCACTGATGTTGTGTAATTGTAGTATGCTAGTTATGTTTTACAGTCGACATTCTGTAGAGTTTTTTAATTTTTGAAGCTTGAAATAATCCTAAATGTTTGACACTTTCTGTCATTTTCTCTGGCCTGTCCCTTTGCTTCGCACCACACCACTTTCTCTCGGTCTGTCTCCATTTTGCAATCTACGCCATCAAGTCACGTCATCACATCACTTGTCCACAGCGTAAGTGTGTTGTGCAACACTAATATTCATCCATGTGAAATGCTGTGAGCTCACTGAGGTTTAGGTATACGGATTAAATGAAGCTTCAGTGATTTTTTTTAGTAATCCAATTATTTGAGATTCTCAAGGAATCGTTTCAGCCCTACTTACATTCATATAGATACTTTATTAATCCCAAGGGGAAATTCACATACCCAGCAGCAGCATACTCCATCCATCCATTTTCCAACCCGCTGAATCTGAACACAGGGTCACGGGGGTCTGCTGGAGCCAATCCCAGCCAACACAGGGCACAAGGTAGGAACCAATCCCGGGCAGGGTGCCAACCCACCACAGAGCAGCAGCATACTGATAAAGAAAATATTAAAGAGTGATAACAATGCAGGTATACAGACAGACAATATCTTTGTATAATGTTAACGTTTACCCCCCGGGTGGAATTGAAGATTCGCATAGTGTGGGGGAGGAATGATCTCCTCAGTCTGTCGGTGGAGCAGGACGGTGACAGCAGTCTGTCTCTGAAGCTGCTCCTCTGTCTGGAGATGATCCTGTTCAGTGGATGCAGTGGATTCTCCATGATTGACAGGAGCCTGCTCAGTGCCCATCGCTCAGCCATAGATGTCAAACTGTCCAGCTCCATGCCTACAATAGAGCCTGCCTTCCTCACCATTTTGTCCAGGCGTGAGGCGTGTCTCTTGTTTATGCTGCCTCCCCAGCACACCACCACGTAGAAGAGGGCGCTTGCCACAACCATCTGGTAGAACATCTGCAGCATCTTATATGGACGGTAAGTAGAAGATCTCCCACTTCAAATGACCATTCCGCCTTAGCTTCCTCTCACAAAGGTGATAAAAGCTATTTTTATCTGTGGGCACCTGGAACACTTACCTGTTAGGACTTGGCTGTTTTGTTCATAAGAATAATTACTGTACAATGTAGCAAGTCAACATGAAAGGTTTGATTAGAGATTGAGGACTTTGAACATACTAGTGCTGACCCTTTGGATTGAGAAGCCTGACTAATGGCTAAGAAGACCAAGTTGCTGACATAGCCAGCTGTGGTGCCTCATGTCTCCCAGGTACCCTAGCACTAAGGGCCAACTGCCAGTTACACCTAGGGCCTTCTCGGCCGTGGCTACTTAAGGGCACGGTGGTCCTCACTCCACCTCCTGATTCCCAGGCTAAGCAGAGCTGGGAATGGCCGAAGTGGGTAAACCATCGACGTTCACCTTTTAATCTGTATGTTATAACTCTAGCACTGGCTTCAGGTAGCCTAGTTACTTTTATTGGAAATTTTATAATTGGAAACCTGGATTATGTCTTTAAACATGACTCTGATGGACATTAATGTTCAGTGTTTTCATGGTGTCTAAGTAATGAATATTTCTCATCTTGCCCACTAGATCCCAACAAAGCAACTTTCAAGGACCGATATCATTCATGTAATTACCAACAACATTAAGCTGCTGAAATCTGAACAAACTAAAATGTAATTTGAAAGCCTGTTTAATGATTTGCAAGTTGAGTAGACAGCTGGTTACATCGGGGCCACTACTTATCCTAAATTGTGGCTTTGAGGCATTGAGCCGACTTTGGTGACTGAATGACTGGCTTAGGAGTTAGTGGTCTGGTATCAACATTTGCTTTATCGATAACACATGGGACACACTTTGGGCTAGTCCACATGACTTTTTTTAACTTAGAGATTTGTACGTATTTTTAAAGTTCATATTGGTAATATTACAACTGTTATATTGGAGTGTGGAAATAGCTCTTTTTGCTTATACTGCCAGCCTGCTGGTAGTGATGCTAATAATCTGATATTTATTCAAACTGCAAATGACTATTAGATCTTACTGGTCAACAAATTAATTACTGATTTTTTTAAAACATTTTTTTTTTATTTTTTTTAACATGTTTTGTCTGACTGAAACAAGGATCACGCCTGATGAGTTCAGTGTGTTAAATAATGTCGCCACTGAGGTCTTGATTATAAACATAATTCCTGTTTTTGTAGTGGAACCACAGCTGTTTTTCGTCTTTTGAGGTCCTATTACGCAAATTGGGGCCTAACGAAATTGCCCCAAGTTTTTAATTGTACTACAATTTATCGGCCTCTGGGTTCCTATTCTAATTTTCTACAAGAATTTTTTGGGTTTGTATGAAATTTGGTTTTGTGAGCAGAATGGATAATACAGGGCGGCACGGTGGCACAGTGGGTAGCGCTGCTGCCTCGCAGATGGGAGATCTGGGGACCTGGGTTCGATTCCCGGGTCCTCCCTGCGTGGAGTTTGCATGTTCTCCCCGTGTCTGCGTGGGTTTCCTCCGGGCGCTCCGGTTTCCTCCCACATTCCACAGACATGCAGGTTAGGTGGATTGGCGATTCTAAATTGGCCCTAGTGTGTGCTTGGTGTGTGGGTGTGTTTGTCTGTGTCCTGCGGTGGGTTGGCACCCTGCCCGGGATTGGTCCCTGCCTTGTGCCCTGTGTTGGCTGGGATTGGCTCCAGCACACCCCCGTGACCCTGTGTTCGGATTCAGCGGGTTGGAAAATGGATGGATGGATAATACATGTTGGTGATTTTAATACTCGTACAGAAAAGGACTCGCTATGCTGAGGATTTGCATCTCATTCTTAAGTTGGTGGGTGCTATTCAGTATGTCAGTGAGCCCCACACATTGCTGTAATCGCTCACAGGATTTGATGGGACTATAGGAAGTGACTACTCTGTTTGGCCCTTGAGCAAGGCCCTCAACCTGCAATTGCTTCGTCCTGGGTATGACGTTAATGTGCAAGCAGGTTACCCAAATTGCAGGGAAAACTTGGGGGTTGTTGGCAGGATTGGCACTCCAGCCACCGTTTTTTTAAAAAAAAAAAAAAAAAAATACTGTTGCAGCTGAGGTGTCACCGTTGTACGGCTGCACTTGGGTCCCAAACAGGGTGGTTCGTCATGTGGTGGGTGCGGCAATGTGCTGTATCAGTGCATGCTCCCAACCTCCCTAAGAATTAGTAATTACTCAGAATGATCTAATTTCTGATTCTGAAATTTTTTTCACCTTCTAGCACTTGTGAATTTCCCCTTGGGGATTAATAAAGTATCTTAAAGTATCTATCTGTCTTTATAACACATCTCCCCCAGTGGTATCAATATCTGCTTATACCCAGCAGTTGTAGACATATGGATAGTATGGCTGAAAACTTTCCTGTCTTGTTACTTACTACGTTAAACATAGTCGTCTACCTGAAGACAAGGAAGAGGTTGAGATTCAAGTCAACGCCATGGTATAATAACTACACACATACTCTCAAGCAAAATGGAACGTAGGAGGCGCAGACCAGATTGGACATTTTTAAAAATGTCTGAAAAGAAAATCTTTAAAGCTATAAATGTGACCATTCCCCGGCTTTGCTTAATTGAGAATAATAAAAAAAAAAATACACGAGATTCCTTTTTGACACGATTGTTAATCTAACTGCCCCTTTAGCAGTATTTTATTATTATTTTTTTTTAACCACCAAAATTCTTGCAGCTATGCATATGCTACGTGATGACGCAACCTCACTCTTTCTCTGAGGATCCTAGTTTAGATGGAGAGAGATTCATAGCTTTAACTCACATTTTTAACTTGGAGGTAGTGTCTTTAATTGCCTCATTAAAATCTTCATTCTGCATTGTTGATTCAATCTCAAAAATCAGTAAAGGAATTGCTTACTATTATAAGTCAGTAGTCCAAGTTAGCATAATTAACTCGTTTAACCTTGGTGAGATATCTGGTTGCTTTAAAGTCACAACAATTAAACTAATTAAATGAAGCAACCGTGACCCATATAATTGATCTAGTTTTAGGCCCATTTCTATTCTTCTGTTTTACAAAAAATTACAAAAGGTAGTTTGCATAGAAGTCATATTTTTCAATCTGGTTTTAGGTCATAATAGCTCTGAAACAGCATCAGTTGTGGCTTACTATTAGCTAGTAATGCTGGCAGTGTTTCCCTGTTCTACTAGATTTAAGTGCGTCCTTTGACACTGCTGATAATGACACTTTGCTAGGTAGAATGAAAAATTTAGTAGACATTGGCAGTCAGGCTTTTGATTGAATTAGGTAATATTTGACAGACAGGTTGCAATTTGTTTGTGTTAATAATTGCTGCCCTGGGAGAATTAAAGCCCAGTATGGTATTCCTCGGGTGGGTAGTATGGCCTGTTCTTTGTTCTCTTTATATGCTAACCGTAATCATGGTGTACAGTTCCATTGCCTGATGAACATTCTTTGTTCTGTTAGATCTGAGTTCTTACAAGGACTAAAAAAAGAGAACATGCTAGTTCCATCTTAGCTGCCTTACATTGGCTACCAGTCAAATTTTTCATAGACAATAAACTTTTACTACTGACCAATAAATCACTTAATTTTTGGGTGCCTAGCTACTTAATGAATTTATTCCATTTTTATAAGCCTTCCAAGGAATTAAAATTGGATGCTGGCCTGTTATATGTGCGTTGATTGGGGGGGGGGGGGGGGGGGGAATTCAGCTGGTGAAAGAGCATTAGCATGCACAGAACCAAATTTTTTAAATAGCTTACCACGCTTGGTTTGTAGTGCTGAGACTGTTTGTTTTCAAATCTAGGCTTAATACTTGCTAGTTTGGCTTTTAGGTTCTTATTTCTGAACATTTTATGTGTATTTTACTGTTTATATTTGTTTTACTAACTTTGAATTTAGAAATGATTTATTTTTTAACTTCTAATTGAATATTTTTGTGTATTACACAAATATTTCATTGTTAACTATATTCTATTGTTTTGTCTAATTGCTTTCAGTTTTGTATTGTAACTTGTTTAGTTTGTGTTTGTCTATAAAGGCACAATATAAATAGTTGCCTTGCCTTGCTTTCTTTATTCTCCTGCAGCAGAATAGCACATAAAAACTCCCTTTTTGGTTAGTCATGTTGCAATTACTTTGCCAGTTTCTCTTAATCTAATTCTGAAATGCATCATTTCAGGTGTGATGCATGGCAGATTTTAAACAACTAACAACCTGTCCTTAAATTTAATTAAAATTCACGTTCACTAAATCCTGTTTGTGACTGGTTTGAAGATACAGTATTTTTTTTTTCTCCATGTTATATTCTGTATAAGATGGTTTATTAGTAACATTGCCTCTTTCCATCTGTTATTTAAACAGGCCACCTTGACAAATTGCTCCTGGTGCCAAAGAAGACATCTTTTGTAAATCTTCTTGCTGACAGTCTCCAGTCCATACTCAAAGCAGTCGCAGTAAGATAGTGTTTTTAGGTGTGAATATTTTAGTTTCATTTTGAGATAGTAAAATCTGATTTTTGAGATCTATCAAATAGTTAAAAAAAATTACATTTACCAAATAGATTCAGGATGCAGTTTTTTCATTGTGCCTGTCCTCATAAAACTTTGGTTCTTTTAACGTCGTCTTCATTTCAAACCCAAATACTATCATCTCTCCTTTCAAGCACCCTCTTTAAGATTGCTTATACAAGCTGAATGTGTGCCAAAGCATCCTTCAGACAGTTGTACTCACTCTAATGGATAGGCGAGGCCATTTGGTTTCCGACCAGACCTCTTGTAATTTAGGAGGTGGGGTATACACAGGAAATACATAAGCCAATACAGTAATCCCTCCTCCATCGCGGGGGTTGCGTTCCAGAGCCACCCGCGAAATAAGAAAATCTGCGAAGTAGAAACCATATGTTTATATGGTTATTTTTATATTGTCATGCTTGGGTCACAGATTTGCGCAGAAACACAGGAGGTTGTAGAGAGACAGGAACGTTATTCAAACACTGCAAACAAACATTTGTCTCTCTTTCAAAAGTTTAAACTGTGCTCCATGACAAGACAGAGATGACAGTTCCGTCTCACAATTAAAATAATGCAAACATATCTTCCTCTTCAAAGGAGTCAGGAGCAGAGACTGTCATAAAGGCAGAGGAAAATCAATTGGGCTGTTTGGCTTTTAAGTATGCGAAGCACCGCGGCACAAAGCTGTTGAAGGCGGCAGCTCACAACCCCTCCGTCAAGAGCACAGAAAGAGAGAGAGAGAGAGAGAGAGACAGAGAAAAACAAGCAAGCAAAAATCAATACATGCCCTTCGAGCTTTTAAGTATGCGAAGCACGGTGCAGCATGTCGTTTCAGGAAGCAGCTGCACAAAAGATAGCAACGTGAAGATAATCTTTCAGCATTTTTAGACTAGCGTCCGTATCGTCTAGGTGTGGGAACAGCCCCCCTGCTCAATCCCCCTACCTCAGGATCAGAGAAAGTCAGCGCAAGAGAAAGAGAAATGTAAGCTGGGTAGCTTCTCAGCCATCTGCCAATAGCGTCCCTTGTATGAAATCAACTGGGCAAACCAACTGAGGAAGCATGTACCAGAAATTAAAAGACCCATTGTCCGCAGAAACCCGCGAAGCAGCGAAAAATCCGCGATATATATTTAAATATGCTTACATATAAAATCCGCAATGGAGTGAAGCCGTGAAAGGCGAAGTGCGATATAGCGAGGGATTACTGTACACCTTTGTCAAAAAGTAATTGTTTTTCAATACATATTTTTAAAATGCTATTTAAAAATTCAGCATACGTTTTATTTCATATGTCATAAATTCATAATAGTGCAACTCTCGATGTTATATTTGTGCACAAATATTGGCCGTTCTCTCCTGGAATTTTTAAAGTATGGCTATTCAGTGGATTTGAAGTGAGACTGGCCTCTTTTGTAGATAAAGAACCTGTCTCCTGAGACCTGGATGGTGTTACAGAACATGTGGTTGCTTAAAGGATGGGAGGGGGAAGGAATGAGAACTTTTGTCCACTAATGTAGTTGCCAACACATGCCATGTGGCATATGTGGCAACCGTACGCAGCCCATTTATCTGGCAGCTTGTTTGTCAGAAAAGAATCAAACAACTTTTTCTCACCAGTCTACCTGTAACTGTTGATGGTGCATGAGATTTCACTGATCACCATAGCCTCCTAGTGCAGTGGTATGTGATTAAGAACGTTCGGCTAAAAATCCTTTCACATCCATATGTGTATTGTCAGGGCATATGTTTAAACATTGTTTCAGGTATTTAGGCTAGTCTTTTTACAAGCAATATCAAATTACCTGGGTTTTTGTGCCTGTCTCCTGCTCATATGCCAAGCCTTAATGAAATTACACCAACAAAAGATTTTGAAATTTAAACCTCATTTCAGGATCCTCAATTCATTTTCATTTACATCTTGGCTTACAAAATGTCACAAATACAGTATGGGTATGTGTTTCTGTCAAAATGTCTGACTGGTGGACCTTTACAAAGATTGCCTTGTACAGATTTGTTTTTGTTATATACATGTATATCATTTAGAAACAGTGAGAGATACAGTGCTCAGGACATAGCTTATTTTGTGGTCTTTAGCAGACCAATTCAGAAATGGTGCCATTTTCTGTTTTTGAAAAAAAAAAAAAAAAAAATCTTGGCAGCTGTCTTACTAGCTCTGCAAGAAATTTTCATTGAATGGCTATTTAGTATGCATTTTGCACTTGTAGTCTTAATAGAGGTTTAAGTATTTTATTTCAGTCCAATAAGTTGGACTTCTAGTATGATGGTATGGGTGCCCTTTAATTATAAAGTCTACTAACACTGAAAATTTAAAAAGCAACATCTAAAATGTAATTCTAAATCTTTTTGCATATGTCTTATTTAAATTTTACACAGATTCAAATTTAAACCATTTACCTGCTTTTATTTTATTGCTTTCATTTCTGCAGTAATCCATTTTTGGGCACTCAGTACTTCATTAGGTCCACTATTTTGTGTGGATATATAGCAAGGGTGTTGAGTTTTTTTTTTTTTTTTTTTTTCTTCTAGAACTTTTCACTTTAGGTGAGCCTTACTTTTGGAAAACAATGAGTTGATCAAACCAGGCAGGTCTGACTTCACTCCAACTGTGTTTTGTGGCAACCGATATGTTCGCCCAAGAGACCTCTGTATGGCTTATGGAGGTTATGTTAGCTTTCTTCGCCTACTAGTGCATCTGTATGAATTTAGTAAAAGTAAGCTGCTGTTTGTTCATGATGTATGCCACGTTCAAAATGTTTTCAGTTCTTGCTGAAGCACAATTAAAATTGCTTGCTGTTTGTAGGAGGCACTTTTAATAACTGAGCTACATACTGCATTTTTTAGTGTACAGTACTCTCTTTATTCTGGCATGGTAAAGAGCAAGTGGAATAAAGAAAAAGCCAAGCGAATTAACTTGTAGGGTTTTGTTACTGAAACTGGGTTGGATGAATGCCATGACCATCAGTAAAAATCTCCTGATGGTGTAGGTTGTAGCTTTGCTTAAGTGCATCTAACCTGCTGTTGTTGCATTGCACTTCCTAGAGGTTTCACATTTAACAAGTTTTGTTTATTCTTTCCTTTTTACTTTCTCATATGTAAAGAATAGGGAAAATATTGTAATTGTCCAAAGATTCGATGTCGATTTTCATGAATCTTGGGGGGTTTAGACATCCCTGAGTCAGAAAATACCATTTTTGGAATTGTCTGTGTGTCTGTCTGTTTATGTACATAGATTTTTATCAGCTTTTGGGCTATTTTTGATAAACGGAAGTGGTACTTTACCTTTTATTCATGCAGCTGCAGAGTCTGATTTATTCAACTTTTATAATAATTGTTCAATATATAATTAGATTTGATTTGTTGTTGATGGTTCTTTAATGTACATAATACAAAAAATAATCATTGTCTTGCCGGTTACTCCTCCAGTATCCACCCCTATATCTGAGTATACGAGAAAGTCTAGGGGAGACCACTCCCGATTTTTAGTTTTAGGAATTCAACGCATAATATAAAGTTGACATTTCTAACTAGGGAGTGCAATACTGTGTCTTAAAAATGAAATTTTGTACTTCTAATTTTTTGGAATAGCTTGATCCGATTAATTTTAAGAACAGGCAAGTCAGGCCATTGCTTCCACATAGCAAAAAAGACTGTAGCCTTCATTGAATCTGTAAATATCCTGTTAAAATATTTATTCTCTTTGAAAGCGAGCCAAAATATCTAAATAAAACCTTGCTTCAAAACTCTTAATTCCTTTAAGTCATTCATCAGTAGACATTTACAGATTAATTTTGGTTGAATGTTTTTTAAATCATGTGGTTTTGATTGCTTGCTAGAAGTCCACAAACGTTTTCTAGAAACTGTTTATTTTAATGTTTACTAGTGGTGTTACCCGGCTTTTCCTGGGAAATTTTATATGTCAGTGGGCATCAGTTGTAGTGCCGTTGCTAATTGGATGGCATCAGAAGTGCCGTGTAACTAAATACAAATTATGTATGTGGAGTGTCTTAACAGGGGCTTATATTAGTTCACTTGAACTGCTTACTGTTGAACATACTACATACACTTCTTGGTGGTGTTAGTACGAGTGTGAAAGATTGCAGCAGAACTGTGTATTAAAGGACATCACCAAATAATGTCATTTCTTAATATTACGAAGGTAGTTTAAAGTTGATTTATTCAAAGCTAAAAACTGTTAACAAATCTTTACTCTCCATTCAACAAACTTTGCTCATTTCACTTAATGCATATGGCCTTAATTTGCATAAACCAGTAAGACCTTTTACATGTAATCGCTGATGGTACGGGTTAGCAAAAAGGGGACACAGTGCATTAGAATTTTTCACTCTGTAGACCATTATTAACGGCAAATTTCAGCTAACAAACGCTTGTCAGCTAATTTTCTATTTTCTACAATGTTAAACAAATTTCAATCAAATGTTTCAAGGCATTTTTGAGATTTTAGGGTATTTAGTTTTTATATTGTAAGCAGATTTGTTCCCCTAAATATTGCAATATCGAAATATCCTTTTAGTGGATAATTACTTCCCTTGATGTACCATCTTTCCAAATTTCAGCCTTTTAGCAGAACAAGAAATTGTTTTTGTTGGTGGGTGGGTGAGTGAGTGAAATATATATTTATTTGCATAAAGAGATAGAAAAATGTAAGTTTTAGATAAATCTTAGTAAGTAGTTTCAATCAACAAAATTGAGACTTGCTCTCTTTGTAGCTATTTCCTGATGATGTTAGCAGTTAAGCCAGTCAGAAGTGTTCATTTTAAACTTCTTGTCAATGCTTCATTTGTAAGCCTGTTTTTTGTTTTCCTTTATTCATTGGCTTGGACTTTGGGATTTTATATCTTAGTGATTTGTTGCACATTTTGCATGACTGAGATATTTGAACAAAATTAAGCTGACATGTGTTGATCGCCATCTACTCTATATACATACTCCCACACAGTGACTGCTGAGCCTTTGAGGTAATTTGCATGTAAATGTTTGAGGGAAAAAATACTTGACTGACACAAAATACACAGAAACAAAGATGCTGTGTGGTTTTGATTTTAGAAAGACAATGCCTTTAACAAAAGTTTTTTTTTTTTTCTTTCTCTCCATAAGGTTGAGTTATGACACTGACCTGATTTTGAAGTTTGAAGTCTTGCCCTGCCTGTATCTGTCCATCAAACAGATGGCTAGCAGGTCATTGGCCTAAAAATACCTGTAAATTTCTTCTTTGCTATCTTTGGTACATTGTAATGATGGTGCATCCCGTTTTTGTTTCTTAAAGTGAAAGCAGAAAATTACAGGAATATTGCAAAATATTGAGTGATATTTTGATTGAGAAACATTTCCCCCTGTTTTCAACCTTGTTTTAATCATATGGCCTACAATTTTCTTTTGACATGCTTCTCAGTCAAATGTAATGTTAGGCTGAGCAGGATGTTTTCAGCGGATGTTTGGTTTTTCGGTTACCACATCGTGCATCACTTGTACTGTTTTCTTTCAAGCACGCATATTCTTTTCAGCTTTGCATTTATCTGCTGTGTATGCTTCTCTTGTAACAGAACATTTTCACATGTGATTATGGTTTTCATGCAAGACTGAATGAAATTAATTGATTTACTGTATTTATTATGATGCAGTTTTCCTAAAATGCAATCTTGACCACAAATGATGAGACCATGACCTAAACTGAGGCACATCTGAGCTAATGTTTAAGGAACATGCCACATTGATTTGCACTCTTTAATTTACCATTTTAGATAATATTGTTTTGAGAAGGAAGTAATAATAAATTTCAGACAGCCAAATAGATGGGTTAACTAACAACCTCGGGCAGTTTAATGATTTTGAATGTTTCTTTTATGTCTGTTTTAGTGAAGAATTGTACTTTCTTTAAAGCAACTGCTGACCTAAAATTGTGTTACTAAAATAGTGCACCTCACTTTTCTTCTGATGCTGCCAAGTGAGTCCATGAATTTCGAATTTTAAAACATATATAAGGAAGTAAAAATTAAGGAGGAAGCTCCCTGCCATTGACATGTCTCTTAATGGCTTTTTTCATTCTCTTGTTTCTGTTATTCTATCTGGTAAGGGTTTTTTTTTTTTTTGTTCTTGATGAGGAAGATCTAGCATATAGTGGTGATAATACAGTGTTTAACATTGCATTGTAAATACCAATGTCGTCTTTATTAACACTTTTCCCTTATTTCAGGTTGTCTGACAGATGGCAGGAAGTTTGATTCATCCAGGGACAGAGGCAAACCCTTCAAATTTAAGATTGGAAAACGGGAAGTCATAAGAGGTTGGGATGAAGGAGTTGCCCAGGTACAGTAGTTATATCAAAATCGTTTATATAGATAAGGACAAATTCAAATGTTAAACTTTAAGAAGGGACTTTTTAAATTTTTGACAAAAACCAAGCTTCATAATAACGCAAACTAAATGTTCACTCCTCCTTTTTTCTTGACTATTCAAATTTAATTTTGGAAGTGAGTTAAATCCATCATTAGTCCTGCAGGATATTTCTATGGAATGTGTGTCAGCATACTGTAGGCAAAATAAATGTCAGACAGGTTCAACCTAATAGACCATCATGATCTGGCTGGCTGCAGAAATTAAAAATTTTTTCAGTGCAAGAGGTCTGAGAGTTTGTAAGTTCGTGAAGGCTTGGAAGAAGAAATTGTAACAGTTTCCGGTGTGCAGTAGTCACTTCCACAGCTAGTTTTTGAAAAAACCTGTTAACATGAGAGAGGACCCAGGAATGTTGGAGGCAAGATATTTGAGACATTCAATGCAAAACCGAGGTTTGACAATCTTAGAATATCCAGGTTAACATTGAGCTACTTGTGTCTGGAAGAGTCCCTTGGGTAAAAATTCCTGCTTGAGGCACTTCATTTATGACAGAATAACCATAACAATTGGGCTGTGTTGAACAGGAACAGTCACCCTTAGTTCATGTTTAGTCCACCATCTTTTTTAAAATAACAAGCTGTCGCCCATCTTGATTTTCATTGTAGATGTATAGCACCTTCATAAACAAAATTTAGTTGGATTGTTCAAATTTCTAGATAACTGATTCAAACATTTACATGCAGCTTCTATTCAGCTCTAGTACTGTATGTCTGCATCAGATTTAGTACAACATACAAAAGTGAATTAAATTCGGCCAAAAATGTCCATTACATTTTTTTTTTTTTTGCTGTTTTCTGAAAAGGTTTGTGCTGTACGAGCAAAAGAAACTGGTATTGAGCTGCAGTGTGAACATAACAGAGA